>NW_008795252.1:7610902-7615669 GCF_000699145.1 Aptenodytes forsteri
GCATGCGTGGGGGGGGTGGTTTTGGTTGGGTTTTTTTAAGGTTTTAACTGAAGTTTCACATCCTCTATATTCTTAATGTAAAAACCACTTAAAATTACATTCAGTAGTCTATTATAAAATGCTATAGATATGTCACCCCTTAAAAGGGCTGCTTCTGATCTAAATGTGTGACAAGATGAGAAAGCTTTTTTCTTTTAAGTCAAAAGAAAACCCCAAAGAGAAACTACATATTTTTCGTCTTGTTTCTGAAGAATATTCTCCTACTTGAACACAAGCAACATCAGGTAACTAGTTAAGACTTCTGAAGTGGTGAATTGTTTTAGATCTTTCTACAGATTTTGTGCTACTGATGAAAACAGTTACAGATACATCCAAAAATTTAAGCTAGTAGAAAAGGAGTATAAGATTTTATTCTAACTCAAAGAATTAATTTGCTGCTCCTCCCCCTGGAGGATTTGGACATAAAATGGCCATGTAACAGTAGGGGGGGGGGAACAGGAACTACAACATCTTAGATAGCTACCTTCCTTTCCAACATTATGAGTCTATAGCATAAGTTATATGCCGTTACATAGCCAGATCCAAGCTGTGTCTAAGCAAATATTGATTCTCTGTAATTAGAACCAGTCATCAATACAAACACTCCTATGGTATGCACAACTGGATTACACCATGCACTGTGATGTGGCACACCTATTACATAAAGTGTCACCACATGCATGACTGCTGCCCCATCCACTGATACCACAGAAAACGCTTTACAACAAGGGATTGAGATTATCCAGCTTCATCAGAAGCTTAATAAAGACGGAGAAACAGACCCAGCATCAAACAACATCTAATACTGCCTATATTTCCAACTTACTGTGACACTATGTTCAAGGCACACCTCAAATTACAGTTTTTCCACAACACATCAGCAATGCAGCCCATTCTGCAACTCTAACTTTTCTTACTTCTTATTTATTCTTATTGTAACTACTTTCACAACTGCTGAAGAGCATGATGTCCTTAAAACAGCTAAGCAATAAAAATACTCTTGAAAACTATAATGATACAAAATAAAAAGTTAGTTTGTTTCTCCCAGACTAACATTTTCCGTTTACATTCAATTATTTCAATGCTTTAAATCCCACATTCAGTCTGTTTAAATAAACTGTGAAATATTTTAACTAGTTCAGAAATCTGAACCTAATCAGAGTTTATAAAGAAAATACCAAGGTCGACACAAGCAAAGAAGTTAGAGCAGCAGCCAGAAAATACTGCCTGAAGAAAAGCTACTGAGCACAAGTCAGGAAGAAAAAGCAAAGAGACACAGAGAAAAGGTAACCTCGTATATAAAAAAAAATGGGGTGTGTTGTTTTGCTCATGAAAGTACAAATCTTCGTAAGCATGGCTCTATCTTGTGTGTTCACATTTCACAGCTACAGAAACAAATTTTTGCAAAGAATTATAAAATGCTGCAGTAATAGAGTCATGCAAAGTGTTGATAAATGCAAAGACATGTACATCTTGGTAACAAAGACACAGTAACAGAAAACACGCGAGGTCCAATTATTTCAGAGAACATAAACTTAACGACACTTATTCGGAGATGATCTGGAACTAAATTCCAGATAGGAGCTTGCAGGATTCTGGGAGAAGGAAAGAAAAAAAAAAAAGTCTTTTTGAAGAATTTGACCCTTTGCAAAACTGATCTTCCCCCCCCCCCCAGGTTTGGCCCGGGCCAGAGATATCATTTTTATCATTCTAGATGCCTGAATGATTCTGCAGCTGATTTTTCTTCCGCACATTAAGATATCATGCTAGTCTATCCAAATAATGAAGGTGTAAATTAGCACTATCAGTATTAAGCCTCTTCACCAGTAAAAACAAGCAGCCTTTATTCTCAATGTTGAAGATTACTTCAGAATGGAAAGAAATACAGTTGTTTTTCCTGTACCATAACATTACACTGCACTACATTAACCTACTGAGTCCTTCATTATCACCAGACCTACAAGATGTAGAATAGGTCATGGGATAAAAGAATCCTGAACCTGCACTTACTGAAGTGGTAACTAACCTTCCTATATTGTAACCAAATACTGATCCTCCTTCAAATACTAACACAAATGAATCTCCATAAAAGACAAAAAATAAAAAAAATTCTTAATATGGGCAACAGATTCCAAACAGTGATTGTATTTTCACATTAGGAAGGGTGACAACTTCTTTAAGACAGTAAAGAGTTAAAACAATTAAGTTTTTATCTTTCATTAATAAAGAATTGTCCAAAATATAAAAATCGGAATGTCCACTGTCACAACTGAAGCTGTTCACTAATTCAAAACAGGGTTTGAGTTTCAAAGAGCATTTTTGCTTATGAAATCCCCCCAAAAAAAGTTTCTCACGTTCACTGCAATCAATTTCTGAATTTAGCAAGCAGTGAGCTTTTCAGCAGGAAGTTGGGAGAGGCCTTCAGAGATCCCTTCCAACCTAGACTACTCTACAATTTTATTACTAAAATCAGCTGCTACAGAATCAAAAGTGACTACTGCAAAAAAACCAGATTTGTTTTAATAACATTGCTTTGTATTACTGTAAAGCAGAGAAAGCAAACTTCAAGCATTTAAGGGTTAGAAAATATAACACCCAGTTCTACACAGCTCCTAGTACGTCCTCAGGTGACAAATGCACAAAGTATCTACATGAAGATCAGTGTTTAGACAGGAAAGTTTTGTTTCTCCTTACCAATGTAAAAGAACTTGAATACTTGTACTGTTTTGTAGTGATAATATTCACATATAACTTGAGATAGAAGAGATACCTTACAGTAGAACTGCTTGTGATTCAGCAGATAATTGGCAATGCTTATGGATTCTACAGACTTTCTGATAAATAATGCTATAAAAGAATAATTTAAGCACTGAAGATTTACATTCTGTTCATCCTCTGTCCTACGCTTATGTTCCATGGTATGATGCAAAAAAATTAAAAATGTTAAAATATATTCATGATTTTAGATACAAATCTTACTGAAAGTGAGGATTAAGCATTAAATTTTTTTTGAACTACACTGTTTCAAAATTGTTTAGCTGACTAAACAATTTGACACACAACAGTAAGTTTTTAAAAAGTTAATTAATTTCTCTTGCAAAGTCAAACTCTGGACTCTTCAACTTCTTACTAATTGTGTTGACCCAAGAAGTACTAAGAGCAAAGGTAGCTAACAGAGTTCAACAGAAGAAGCAGTACTTCGTTCCACCTATCAATGTTGTCTACTTTGCTCTATGATGATGCTGTTTCAGATTAGTCAAGCATATTTTCCATGTAATACATGATTCTTATTTTCATCTCCCTCCTAAATATATGCCCCTCTAATGAGGGGACTCCAAGGCAGACTTTCCGTTCACTCCATCCTCTTAAAAACAGTCATCTTTCAATTCAGCATCTTACTGTATGCGATGCATGTGTAACGGATGGCAGCAGCAATGGTGGTAATACAACTAGTTTCAAACCACATGCATTCTTGCTTGTTATGTACGCACAGCAGTTTAAACACAGACTAAAGAGTTAAAAATAAAAGGCCACTGAAGAGCTTCATGAATAGGATGTTCCTCTGCTGTTCAAAAGGAGCAAAAGGAAATGTGAGTTGAAAACGTTTGGTCTTCAAGTAACTTGGTTGAAACAAAACTCAGACAATTTTTAGACAGAAATCTCTAACCACAGTAGTCTACTACTTTACTATTGCATGACCAGTCAAATGAGTCCCTGTTCCACACCAATGGTACCGCGGGTTTTCATTCTGTTAATGTCTTCTTCTGAAGACGGTGAAAGCAGTATTTTTTTTTCCCTTAAACCTACTAGAACTTTCCCAAAAGGTTAGAGTCACCCCTCCTCAATACAAAAGTGTTTCAGTTTTGTTTATTAGCATTCCTGTATGAAAAAGAGAAAAACATTCTGTTGAGAAGTATCCTCATGAAAGAGCTGAAAGAACAAAAACATGTTTAACTTTAGGTAGTCCTGCAAAGAGCAGGGAGTTGGACTCGATCATCCTCATGGGTCCCTTCCAACTCGAGATATTCCATGATTCTATGACTTCTAACAACCCTGTTTAGTATTACATGTTGTAAAGCTATTTTCACTGCACCCCAAAATGTTGGGACTGTGCTTAACTTATGGCTACAGCCCTCAAAGAAATTACTTCGAAAAAATCTCATTAGCTCTCATTAGCTTTATTTTCATACTAACTGGACTGGCATGTATCAAGTTTCTTTTTCTACCAAGAAACTTCAGAAAATTTCATTCAATTTACATGCTATTACCTCAATGTGCTCAGTTTTTCCATACAAATTAGTTCCAGCAGCTCTCTTCAGAGGAACATCACTAAAATAAGACACTTCCACGTGTTAATAACTGCTGAATAACACAGTTTAAGAGCATATAATAAAATGCTCAACTAAACACAGGCTGCAACTGAATTGCTGTTTTAGCGAGGTAAACTGACTTAAGACTTGTATGGGGCCAGGTTAAGTATATTCTAGAAGCACAAAAGCAGCCAATGCTCAAGCAGATGACTCGTCATAAATATGAATGATTGCTCACCTAGAGAATACCAGAGACTAAGTGGCGATACTTCTGCATACGGTGAAGACTAAGAGATGCAAGCAAGGGCGTTAACGGGGCTGATACTTACCGAGATACCGTCAGCCTAAAACCAAACCCCGTAGCAAATCCACGGCATGTATTTATATTCATTTATTACACGCGACGGCGTGGGGCCCG
>NW_008795252.1:7616779-7637496 GCF_000699145.1 Aptenodytes forsteri
CAGCCGGTGCGGGAGAGCGGCCCCCAGCCGCCGCCCGCTCCCCGGGCGAGCGGGGCGTGAAGGAATGCGGCCGGCAGCTGCCGCGGCGCCGCCCAGTCAATCACCGGGCAAATGGCTGATTTTAATCAGGCTTTGAGTTATCTGCTGTGGTTAATTTTTGTCTTTAAATTCTGTGCCAGCCTTCGTAACATCCCCCCTTTTGTTTCCCCCGTTCCCTGCAGGGTGTATATCTGCTAACCGCCTTCCAGTTTCAACCAGTTGTAGTTTGATACCATTTGTGGTCCCTTAGGGCACTGGGAAATTATCACGCAACGTGCCCGCCCTGATTTAAATATCTCCATAAAGATTATCCTTTTCATGAGCAGTACTGAAAAGATACGGGGTTTTTTTCCCTGTTTTGTGCTGGAAACCTTGCAGCCTTGAAGTTTTATGGGGCAGTTGAGTTATTTTCAGAAAAAAAGAAGAAAAAAGAAAAAGCCCTGACTACACCACAGCATTTTACCAATCAAGAAAAAACAAATGGAACAAATTATCTTGTTTTTTTTAGAAATGTTTTGATGCTACCCATAACATTCCTACAAGTACCTGCCTCCCATCACATTCTGATCTTCCCACGTAGGAAATACTGAAAACTCCAGGAGTTCCTCTGTTACAAAGCAAGTTTATTAGGTTGGCCTAAACCACAAGAACTATACAAACAGAATAGCGGCCAGTCTCTTCCTTGAAGAACTGTTACTCTAAATAGACCCAAGTCAGGGGAAAGGGGCATAATTTATGCTCAAAATGAACAATGCCATGAGGGAAACAGCTAGTTCTACAGGTCTAGTTCTCATTAATTTCATACACGTTCCTCTCCAAAAGTGCAGTGCATTAGTAACCTTTCCACTGTGTCATCCACCACCATCTACTTGTGAATGTGTCTTGTCTTTTACCAAGAATTGCTGTTGTCTTGTCAGCGAAGGGTTTTCCATGACCTCACTATGTAAGTGCATCATCACTTCTATTCCTATTGTTTCTGTTGAACACCTCACCTTATCCCAATATATATTCTTCTTCGTTCACTCACCTGTATGCCTTTCCCCTCAGACAGGATTAAACATTTGGAATAGTCTGTCAATAATTTTTCAAGTAATTTCCTTGTTAAATCTTTTTTTCTCTCATTCGTCATGATTATTAATCTTAGTATTCTCTTCTGTCTAAACTTTGGTTCAGACAAGTGTTTAAAATCTTTAGAGCCAGGAATCTGTCTTTGTGAGAGTTCAATAAACAAAATTTCCTTCTGTTGTGTTTTAAATTAAAATGTAAAGTTTATGGGTTGGTGTTATTAGTGTAAATATGTTATTCTATATTAATAACATTTTCCTATCAAGGGTAAGAACATAGAGGTCGAAATCAAATTTCAAATGTCATAAAATTTCCAGATCTAAATGTTATAGCTTGAGTACATTTCTAGTGGTAATATGCTTTTGGCTTTCCTTTGTTTAAATCTGTTCCCTAAAAAAAAACTGTTTCAAGTTTTATAACCCTCTTTCCTGTGATTTTGCATCTGTTTTTTATACACACCAACTCACCACTTCCTTAAAATCTTCTTTCTCCATCTCACCTGATTGGACCTACCCATTTCTTCCATTAGCCCACCCCACTTTTTCTTCTTTAAATGTAAGGACATTTTGAAAGTTAAACTCTTTTTTTATTTGGGGAAAAAAAAAAACTTTCTTTAAACACACTCACCTTTGTACATTGTTCAGTCCTACAAGTTAGTATTACCATAGTAGCATGATCACTCTACCTCATCAAGCATGTGATACATGGTGCCCTCTGCTTCTGCTTAGGCAGTTTGGTAGATGATAAACTAAGACTTATTTATGGATTAAGGGCAAAGTGACTTTTTTTTTTTGTAAATAAAATATCAAAGGTTGAATGCTCCAGCTTCCGTATGTTAATTTCAGCAAGAACTGGTCTAAACGGAGATTCAATCCTGCTAATGCTGAACATAATACTCCTACCAGCTTTCAGTTGTTAACTCTGAGAAGCCTTGCTAACTTACCCAAGTCTGACTAAATTTCCAGAAGTTGGCTGTGAGTACATTTTAAACATAAAGGGGGGAAGTTGGAGCAGTCATGGTGCTTAGATTGTTTGGGAATGAAGGGAACTGAACTTCTGCCTACTAAATATTTATCAAACAGATGAAAGAGCCAAGAACACTTAGGCAGTAGCACCTTCATCTTTCTAGTCATGGTATAAAGACACACCCTTTTTGCTTGTCCTCATGGTGCATCGGCAATTCTTCATTCCTGTTTTAAAACAGTTCAATAAAAGTTATAGCTTGCTACTCACCCTGTTTCCTTTCCTTTTTACCTTTTGTTTCCTGCAAATATTTGCTGTGTTCAAATCAAACCCCAGAAAACATCTTCTGAAGACTGGGACTCTTTCTCAAGTTTCCAAGAAAAGTATTTTTTTCCTTTTTGAAAAATTTATTTTCCTTTTTCTTTCCCCCCCTCCTGACACCTGTACCCTACAAACTGTGAAATTCATTAATAAGAACTCTAGTGGGTTCTTCACAGGCTACAAAGTGTTCAGGTCAGGTGTAGACTTTTCTTAGAAAGGCCTGATGTTACATGAAGTAAGGGCTCGGGAATACAGAGAATGTGTTTTCTCTTAATGCCTGATAGTTTTGTAGGTACACCATACTAAATTAAACAGCCTGTCTGACCTGCTTATCCTCACTGTTCTGCCATTCTCTTTTCCTTCTGCTAATCAGAAACCAGGTTGTGCCATTTCATTTATTCCTACATTTTTCACCTTGCCTTTAGGTCAGTGCTGGATGCTGTATAAGCTCTTAAAAAAAAAAAAAGGCGCAAAGGAAAGAGCAACATCGGGCTCAGAACCAGTTTTAACTTCCCAGGTGCAGTTCTCCTGGCTGCTTTCCAAACCCAGTAATTCAGTAATTGCTTCAGAATGCATAAATGTGACTATAAATGGGAAATGTACCCCTCCTAGCCATAATTAATTTTAATAACATTTTGCATAGCAGGGAGTCTCAAAATACTTCCTATTGTCCTAATCTCACAAAAATTGAGTCATCAGAAGGTTAAACTTGCCATTAGACCAGTCAGCGGGCCTGGAAATAATTTTTGACTTCCAGTCCAGTCCAGTCCTATGATCGCAGACTTTCTTCAGTGCTTTAAAGAATGTCATCTCTCTTGATTATCTAGCATGTATTATTTGTGTCAAGATGAATCACATCTCTGTACACACAGTGTTAAACTGTAATTCAACTCATATTTATTTATTATATCCATTTTTAAAGTGCCTGATGCCCTAGCATTCATATTGATTTACCAGCAACAACTCTCAACACATGAAGTTGAGAGTTCTGTCATATATTTATTGTACTTTATAAACAGATTTCATTTTGGTCTTGGTGAAGACTAGCTTTAAACATACTATTTTATAAAAATCTTGACGGTTTACAGATTTCTCTAAGATGGATACTGCTTGGTATGTTGTTGAAATAGTAAAAATCCTTTTTTTGTGCAAGTTGCCTGACAGAATATTAGGTTATAGCTTTTTAAAGTATATTTTGAAAGCTACATATGATAGCGGAGTAAAAGCCTCAATGCTCACCGCAGTTTTATGGCTTAATTTTCTAGTAGTCTACCAATTTGACACATTCCATGTGATAACCTAGTTCCTGAGTGTCTAACCCCTATTTTTTCCAACATGGGAGTGGTGCGGTACATAATGTAATGTAATAACAGATGTGATTACATGTGACATAGCTTAGTGGTTTCCAGCTCTTTTAGCTTTTCAGGGTTTCACCTGGAAACCTAAGTTTCTAGTGGACGTCTGGACATGTGTGTCAATAGGCTTGGTTACCTCCAAGGTTCCTTCAGATGAACGCACAGATGCCTTCCCTCTGTGCTGTCCCTGGCTCTGAGTCCATGAACTGTAGACTGAACCACTGAGAGTAGTTACCCGATCACTCGTCCTGCAGGCAACCTAAGCAAGCTAAGCAAAATGCTTAAGCATGCATGTTAATTAATCTCAGTGCAGTGAAGAGACAAAACCTGACAAAACCTGCTTAAGTCAGTAGGACCAAATACATGCTTAAGCAGGTGCGAAATCAAAATGAGCAGCTTAGCAAGGAATTCTGCGATTTCTCCATGCTGGTGGGGCTAAACTGTACATTTGGTTAGGGCTATTTATAAAATATTATAGCCACTGGGTACAAAGAAAGAAGATAAAATCTTCATACTAATTACACTACTCAAAAATACAGGTTAAGTGAAGCAGTACAAAATCATAATTAAGGCCAGTGTCTGCATTTATTTTAATAGACGCATCTGTATTTTAAAATATGAAGAGTAATTATAAGTTGACTGATCCATGACTAAACTTGAACTGTACATGCATCCAATGATTTACCATATCCTGGTGCTTTTCTCAAGGACAACAAATACACATACCGTGTAAGTACCCAAAAAGAGTCTACTTGGAAAGATTTAGGATGCCTTGCACGCGAGAATAAATTCACCTGCAGCAATATAAGAGGAGGAGTTAAATGGCTTTTATATCTTCTAGAAATTTAAGCTTTTCTAACATTTTATTGGCTAATCAAACATCCTCCTATGAAGAAAAGTTATAAACCTCAGCAATTTGGAACACTCTCTGTGAACAAAGACAATATCAAATGTGCATTTAAATGTTATGCAAGCTTGTAAAAGAAGCCTAGAATACTTTTTCCTATTTTTAAGGTACTATCAGAATGCCATTCTGTATTCACTAGTGAAATCTCTAATCAATTTTATAGCATAAAAAGTGTGAGGGGAGTTAGCTGAACTAAATTAAAACAATTAAAAAATGTGTACAGAATTATCTTGAGAGACTGAGAGTACGGTTATCACATATAAATGATTGCCAATTCACATTCAACCTGAATCAATAATAAAGGAGAAGGAAAGGCAAAAAAGGGTGGCAAAGAGAGGAGATGAGAGGGGGAAGGGGAAAGAAAGAGCAGGAACTTGTTGTGATTTTGTGTCAATACTAAATGGACTTAAGTGTATTCCTCACAAAACCACTGTTCCCAGCAAATTTCTTGGTAGTTTCAAGAAGTCAAGGACTGAAAAATTCATAGAAATTACAAGCAATGGTGCTGCTTTCTTGTGCTTATATCTAATTCCTTTTCATCAAGTTGATAGATAACCAGGAGGACCCTGGGGCAACACCACTGCATCCTTTTCATAAATATTCAAGCTTGTGTACTGAGGCCTGCATGCCCATTAGACTCCAAGCTGGATGCTCTTTTGGTGCCCCTTTGTCCATCTTTTCTCTAAGCCTTACTTCCATCCTTGTTTATAGCCTATTTCCTACAGATTTAAGGTTAATGTGACCAGACTTTGTGCCTGTCCTCCCTTAATAACTTGAGAAGGAAGGACTTTAGAATTTCACTGGGACTTTAAATCCCAAAGATAGTTTTAAATCCTAGAACTGGCAATTACTGAACAGGTGAAAAGAATCCCTATTATTTCTCACTGAAAGAAAGGAAAGTTGAGCTAAGCTTTTATCCATTTTCTAGCTGCCGATGAAGTAACTTGTTTGGGTTTTGTCTCTATATTTGCCACTTCTCAGCTGGGCAGAAGGGAGAGGTCCCTTCACTTCTGAAGGGTGCATAATCCCAGTTTCTCTGGATTAAAATTGACTAGCATAACCTAGTTTAGTATTCCCTGCTCAGACTTTGCCTCTTGTTTCTTTATTTTGATCCCCCTGCCTTGTTTCTCATGTAGTGCTCTCATGCTTTGGTTGTTTCCTGCCGGTAGAGTGGAAGTACGTAGCTCCTTAATGAAGGACTTGCACTGCGTCCAAGGAACAAACAGCAGCACCCCAAATCAGTCCATGGCTCTGCAGTCATTTTCCTTTTCTGGAGCTCTTCTTTTTGTTTGGGGTTTTTTTTCCCCCCCACTGTCTTTTGTTTTTAGCAGATTCTTGTTTCCTTTGGTCGTCTTCTTTTGTTGTATACCAGCCTGGTTAAAATCAGTTACGCCGGAGGAGCAGACCTTTGAGCAGCCCGCTCAGCTTCCGTTGCCAGCACCAGGAAAACCACCGTTTACTTCTTTGGGAGCCAAATGAAGTGAAACAGACTACGTACATCTGTGCGGTCACATGAGCTTGGATTAAAGTTCAGAGCGGAACGCTGCTCCCTCGCTGCCGTCACGCCTCACCCAGTGACGGTGCACATTCCACCCACCTCTCCGGGTGCAGCGTGGATAAAGGTGCCCTGGGGGCCAGGGGCTATGGGGGGTCCCCCCTGGGGTGGCAGGGCAGGGGAGGGTCTGGCAGCCAGGGCTGTCCCACCACCCCAGCCAAGGAGCAGGGCAGGCTGGGCTGAAATGGGGTCCTGGGGAGGCTGGGCAGGGCCGTTAAATCCCATGAGTGCCTCAGGGCCTGGCAGCAGCCCCCCTGGTTCCACCCTGGAGCAAAACAACCTGCTCTCAAGAGGGTAGGGGAGAAGCAAGCCTGACTTTCAGAGGGGCAGATCTGAACCTACAAGCTGTAGGTCACCATCTCAGGCTGCTTTTGAAAGTCCTACAGATTTTATTGTTTTCAGTATTGTTTATTTCATTATTTATCCTACAGATTTTATTTACTCGTGAGGTGTTGAATCTTAGGAGGCTTGCCAAAGAAGTACAGTGGGCATAAGAGAAGAACAGCTCAGAACAGCCTGATATTTAATCATAGGCTGTAAATATCTTTTACAGACTTCTCTGCAACTATTGCTAAGCATAAGGAATTAGTGAATTAGTCAGCTTCATTTGTATTTTTGTTAAGGGAGAGCTTGGAACATTAATTAAATTATATTTCAAGTTTAGGGATAATAAAGCTATGTATTTCCATTGCAAAAGTAAAACGATAATACGGCTGCAGGGGAGGAGAATTGCTTCCCCGGCTCCTGCCAGCTTGGACAACAAGCAGTAAGCAAGCAGGAGGGTAATCAAGGAGAAAGGTAGCAAGAGTTGCTACTAAGAACATCGTGTCTTACTAGAAGCTCCCAGTGCAAGTGGAATTCAGGATTTAAGTTTTATCAAAACACCTTGAAAGAGAACTGGAAGCCTCACTGCAGTGTAAGCAAACACCTATTCTTAATCATTACCAGCTTTCCTCAATTCCGTTTCTTTCTCATCTTCCCTTAAAATATTTTGGTTTGTGCAGCAGATTCAACTCTGCAGTCTTTACACTTGAAGATGTGACAACGTTTCTGGTTTGTTGGAATCCGCAAAGCTTTTAACATGTGAAAAGGAAAGAATATTCATTCCGTCTTCACCCCCCTCTCTCCAAAGCACCAGAAGTGCGGCGTAATGCCTCTGGTTCTTCCTCACACACTGGAATTTTGCATTTCTATGTCAGCTGGGCCTCCCTGCCCGCAATCCCTAAAGGCTGAGGTTCACCCAGGGTACAGCAGAAAATCTTTTGCAAGCAGGTCGCAACTGCAGCATTTTGTTTCACCGTGATCCGTGTATCTTCTGCCTCAATGTTATTCTGAGATTCACGTTTTTATCTTGACTTTAAGTTTCTAAGCGAGCAGCATTTTTGTTTAAAAGATACTGTTTTCCCTGGTATTCATTACACTTGGCTGTGCTTCGAGTATGGCAGGAGCTTAGTCAGCTGTTAGTGCAACCGAGACTTGTTTTTCTTCTTTTTATCCCTTTCATCCAGTGGAAAAAGTTTCCCGCTGCTCTCTCTACTGATACTTGATATCCTGTCTCCAACTGATGTACGGCTTTAACTTTTAAAGAACAGCATGTCAGCTAGCTCTGTTAATTATCACTTATTTTGTCTTTTTTTTTTTTTTTTTGCATTGCAAGATTATTTTGGAGGTGTTACTTCTCAGGGGAATGACTTTTTCTAATCCAACTCCCCCTTCTGTAATAATAAAAAAAAATTACTTGCTCTTGCTTTGCAACAATATATTTATTTAATCTACAGAATTAAAGGAATGTTTAGAGTAAGCAAAGCAGCCAGTCAGCAGCTTTTCTGAATGTCTGTTACAAGTAATACCGTAATGCAAAACAGTAGGGAGCTTGAGAGCTTTTTCTGAGTTTCTCTTAAAGTGGTTTACATTCTAATAGGTTTTCCTGATAATCATCTTTCCTCCTCTTTTTTACCAGAAATAATCTTTCTGGCACCAACAGCAACTACCTACATTGGAAAGAAACAGTGGGAAGCCATTACTATGCAGTTATTGATCATGTAATCAAATGTATCACTAAAAGCCATGCCAAAAGCTGTCCACTGGTCTTTTTACGATAAGTAAGCGACAAAAACATTTCCAAAACCTTATTCTACCACAAGCATTGAACTCCCTGCTTATCTTTACAAGTATTTGTTTCCCACTGTCTTTGGGAACAGGAAGCTTTAAGCGGTAGAAAAACACAAGTACATAAAAGCAGAAATACTGAAGGAATGTTTGAAAGGTAGATCGACCGATCCTACAGCCTCATGGATTAATTGCCCAGAATTATGTATTTATAAAAACACCTGCAATACCATTCATAGATCCTTAGCGGTGGACAAGTGGAACTCATGGGGTAGCTCTTCTGTGACGGTCACTTCTAGTTCAATAAATCATTGTCTTGCTTTGCTTTGCTAAGTTGCATAAAATCATTGGCTCAAGGTCAACTTCTATGTGATCCCTCAAGTGTCCCCAAACCAGCTCTGCCACAGCCTCAAACAGATTCTATCTTATAAGTCAGTACCACATATGGACCTGTGATGAAGAAAGTAGAATAAACCCAGATGTTTGAACCTGCAGAACCATTTAAAAAAAAAAAAAAATCACCTTTCAAACCCTTTGATGAGTTTACGGTTACAGCTTATTTGTAGTTCACTTTCTGCCAGTCAGGGATTTACTTTTCCTCCACGAAGGAGGAAAACTTTTCCACCAAGGAAAGTTCTCCTTAATCATGTGTGTATGTGAAAGTCGATGCCAGAAACCAAACCTCTGGCAGAAAACATTTTTTTCCTACAATAACATCTCCCTTGCTTATTCTCTTATAAAGCAAACTCTTTAATTGCTTCCAGAAATATTCTGGGTTTCTGCTCTTCTCTGGTCTATTTCAACTTTCCCTTTTTTATCTTTGTGGTGTTTTTCAGCATTCTTTCCTCAGCTAGCTGTTCAAATCTGATCCTCATAATTCACTAGATGTTTTCATAAAAAGAGTGAGGCTTCTCTTAGAAAGAAAAGCACACAAATAAGAGGTTTTACCTGGCCAAAAGAGTCTGGCAAATTCTGAATTTCGTATGAGAAGGATCACAGAGCAGAACACAAATACAAGAACAAAGCACACTTTTGATGCCGTTGCTGAAAGCATAAACAAGATCAGAAAAAGGTTAGAAAATGAAATATAATTAGTACAAAGTTTGGGTTTTTTTGAATACTATGTCGAGAAACACAATCTTAATTTTAGAGGTGAGGGTGGGGGAAGGAAATAATAGAAAAACTGCATGATAGAGAAGCTTAGGCTCAAAGTTCAAGAAGCAGCTGAAACAGGCCCAGAAGTAGCTGTGGAGATGCACTTCTTATGTCTTTGACCCAATTTTACAAAACCCTGAAGTTAATTCCAGTTTTACATGGGCAAAAGATGTTTCTATGTGGACACAAGGTGAGTGAAAGCAATACAGGCATTTCAAAAATAAGATAAGCTATTTCCACAGATGTAGCCTATGGAAACCTTTTTCAAAAAACTAATCACTACTTTTATGTCCCTTATCAGCAAAACATGGAATTCACTCCAATAAATTTTATGTCCAATGAATTTAGAATAAATTAAAGAAAAGCATTTTAACTGATAGGTGTATGGAAAATAGTGCTTTGGGCAGTTTAGGTAAATTTTGTGGCCGAATAATTTTATGGCTGATAATAATACCTGCAGTTACTGTACGTACCAAGTTAAGGATAATTAAGATAAGGGTAATTAAATCTTATTCTTGTAGGATATAAACTAAATTGGCAAAAGTCAGGAAGGATTTTTTTTTTTCTTCCAAACTTTATTATTGCACTACTTACATTTTTTGGGAATATTAGAATACGTTCACCTATTTTTGGAGGCCTCTGGTTCTTGGATACAGCTGATAATAGAAGAGTGGATTACTGATATCATCTAGCATCAGATTATTTTTGGTGTCCTCAGTGGAAACCCACGAGGCCTGCAAACACACAAGCAGAAATTCATAATGAGAACAATATATTGCATTATGCATATATTCAAAAGTATGTTAAAACATTAATGTGGCCACCTTTAGTACATTTTTAGTTTCTTAGCTTGGTGCTCTGTAAGAAGTAGAACCTATTTCTACATTGATTATTCAGAACACATGCTGCTGCATGTCGGCGTGGAGATCTGAGAGAAAGAGGGAGTCCTGCCACCGAGCCTTTCTCCTCCCTTAATGAGCTCCCCAGCCCTTCACCGACTGCTGAGGAAATCCAGATCCTCAGAGGGCTCTGCATAATTCTCAGCGGTTTTTTCGTACACAAACCCAGCTGCGTATCAACTGGTACTGCATGTGTAGAACACACATAGATTAGCTTTTATTTTCTGTACTTCTATTTTTATAATTGCACCCTGATAGAGCATTATTCTGTTTTTATAAACTTGCCTGTCACACAAATACGATATGCTTGTCGAAAAGGCAAAAGGAATCCTAGGATGTATCAGGCAAGATAGTCCCAGCAGGGACTACCTACAAATACAGAGGTACACGGGATACAGAAATAGGGGGATTACAGTACAAAGCACTGTTGAGGCCTCATCTGAAGTACCATGTACAATTCTGGTCCCGTATATTAAAAAATGAAACAGGTGTGGATAAAGGATAATAACATGATCAGGTAAATGGAAACCCCCCGTTCTCTTGTAAGAGGAGTCTGAATCTTGGCTAGTTGCACCTAGTACAAGAAAAGTTGTGTGTGGACAGAACCACCCATCACAAAAGTTTCTGGACAGATGTATCCTAAAGGGAAAAGATCCATTTAGGCTAAAAAACAATATTGGTGTGTACAAAATAGGCATAAACTGCTACTGGAGTTCTAGTTGGAAATTTCTAATCATTCATGAAGGTTCTGAAACAGCCTTCAAATATGAGTAACAGGGACAAGAAATGTCTCAATTTAAAACAAACAAACAAGCGTAGTTAAATCACAAGAAACTTGATAACTTTGTCCTCTTTCATACTGAATCAAAAATAATGGGCTTCTTAATGTAGGGTAGTATATCATCTCTAAGAAATACCAGACATTCCCACGTGTTTATTCTCATCAGAGAGGGAAGTGGAGAACAAGAGCTAGTTAGCTGTACTTTAAATTCAGCTCCTACTGTTTTCAGTTGTGGCCATTTGGAATGAGAAGGGTTAGGCATAGAAGTACAACCCAGCCTACATCCAGCCCACCCCTAGTTAAGAGTTTTGATACTTCTCCATATCTGGCCACGTGGTTATCCGATGACTGTTATCCGGCTAAAACAGAATTATTCTTTTTCCAGATTACTTTTCATCTGCATCAACTTCAACTACCTAATTTCATTCATCACAATTTAGGTACCGCCAGTTAACAAAGCTGTGAGTGAGGACTGCATTTTACCACATACCAAAGTACTTTTCAGTGACTGCGTGAAAAAAAATGTATACAGCCACCAAGAACAGAAAATGAAACTGTGACGCACATCTGATTTATGAGCTGAAGGTTTCCTTTCCTCTGGGAGCCATTCAATATCACAGATAGATTTGAAATGTAACTTCTGTAACAGCGTGCTCTGATAACGAAGCCTCAGTTTGAGACTGGAAAAGATCATAGCTGCAAAGGTTGCATCCGAAAGACAGAGCTGTTAGTTCTTTGCTGCACGCAAAGTCCATGGACACAATTTTGTATGCTTATCTAACAATCACCGATGAGCAAAAAAACCTTGCAAGATGTGAATTACAAAGGATGGGCAAATATCTAAAATTACAGGGGGAGTCATCATCCTCTCCACACTTTTCTATTAGTTCCCCTAGCGTGGTAGCATCACTCCCGAATAGATTTTGCCTCAGCGTTTTAGTTCTCACCCGTGCTCTGGTCTGTCTAAGGCACCAAGCTAAGAATTCCTGGCTCAGAGGAATATCAGAGTACACGATGATCAAACAGATAACACGCGTGCATCTCAAACACTTAATAACACATTCATTAGAATTACTGCCCACGGAGAATAAGCAGTGCACTTCCAACAGAATTTCCCCCTAGGCCACCGACTCTGCTTTTAGACTGTGAGTAGTCTGACCACACTGACTACCAACCCCGCATCAGTGGCTCTAGGTTAGTTTGAATAGGCAGTCTGCAGTGTAACTCATCTATTGTGATAGTTCACGCCTTGTCTTATCTCAGTGACACCTAAAAACCAAAACCAAGCACTACGTGCGTGTTTTTATAATGCAAGATCTTACATGGCAGGTATCACAAGAAAAATGTTTCCAATGTTATCCGAGACAGTTCATGCTTTTTTAAACTTGAAGATCAATGCTATCAAGCTGTTTCCCTACACATGCAAACAATAACAAGGTTAAAATAATATTAGGTCTGTCTTAATTTCAAAACAATCCTCCAAAATGAATTGAAGGCTGATGAAGTGATTAATCTGTTGACTTAAAGCACTGAAACTTACATAGTGCATTGAGATAATCTCTGGCATAAATGGAAAATCACTGGAAAGGAAGGCCACGGATAAAATATGATACTACAGGTGACAGCAGTTAACTCCTTGGTTTCAGAAGCTGTGTGAGAATTAGGCCTTCAAAAATTCAAGGCCTTGTCTTCACACAAATCACAGCTATGCTTTGCATCAAATTCTTGAATCGGTTGACCTTTGCAAAAAGTACATGGAGGCTTGTTTTTGAAAACCAATTATATCAATCTTGCTTGCCTTTGTTCGGTGGAGGGTTCAGGAGTCACAGCAATAAAATCAGGAAAACCAGTAGGTTTTCATGCTATTGAAAGTAATTTGTGAGACATTGCAAGACTAGTAGTGTGGAATTAAGACACAAAATTAGTGAACATGTCTAAAAATGAGGATGGATGTACTGGAATATTCTTATTTCTCCTTGCCTCTTTCAGACTGTTAAAATTAGCAAAGGCAGGTCTGTTCTTAGTCCTTACGTTTGGTAATGGCAAGATAGCAGAGATCTTTCTTACTCCAAGAGCCCAAACTGTAGGATACAGCTCTTACAGGATAGCAATCACATACTTGCGTACATGAAAACTCTTCTGGACAACTGTATAGAGCAATTTTTTGTTACTCCTTAAAAATACAGCACTGGATCTCCTTATTTTGTGTTAAACATTAAGGTGGGGTTTTTTTATTTTAGCAGAATTTTCCCAGCTTTTTTTTTTTTATTTTAGCAGAATTTTCCCAGCTGCTAAATGCTTTGGTGCTAGCTAGCAGCCTACTTACCTTAACTTCCAACTTCAACAGCATACCCTCATCAGGGCACTGAACACACCAACACAATTACACCAGGTCCAATTACTCTGTAACCACCTTCCTCCATAATCCTCCTCTGCAATCACTTCCACCTCCCTCCCCAGGCTTTAGCTGCCAGCATCCAAGATTAGCACTAATACAACACAGCTGTATACCTTTTGTGAAAACAGGTAAGTGGTGAGAAAATTCTCACCCAAGGCCTCTGCAGCTTCTGCCGCTGGGAGGGGAGCTGGGTGTAGGCTCAGGCCCCTGCCCTCGCTCCTTCCTTAGTCCTTGCCCAAGAGCTCTGGTGGGTTGGCTGCATCCAGCCTTGTAGATCATGGCCTCACCTTGCTGCTTTGTCTTGACCTTCAGCCTGCCTCGTTACTATAAACTTGACTGCTAATTACCAGGCTGTTGCTCGAACTCTATTACCATCACTGGACCTGCTCAGCTCCTCTTGTTGGGGTGCTGTGGGACTGCACTCTGGTGGGTCATGTCATTGCCCCTGCCTGCCTTGCTGTCACCCCTACCTCCTGGCTTGCCTAATTAAGGTCTGTATTTAACTTTCATGCATTGGAAGATGCTCAGTCATTTTACAGAGTTAAAATGTATAATTAAATGATGTATTTAGCATATATTTCTCAAGTTGTGCTGTTCATAATCATCTTTGCTAAGAAAATCAAAGCAGTACCTCCCTCAGCTGCTATCAAGGAAGTCCAAGGTGATGATCGTTAATTCTCCTGTACATAACAGCAGAGAAAGGCAGAACAAGCCTGATGAATGAGCGTTTTTGTACTTTGAAGGCAGTTTGAAGACACTGTCGCCATATTTCAAAAGCTCTATAAATTGCCGTTAACAGGGTCAAATGCAGCACCGAACACAACTCTGTCAGGAATGAATTAAGATAGTACTCAGAGAACAAGCACAGATGACCGGATCCTACTTTAGTTAGCCGGGTTTTACTCTACAGGAGTTTTTACTTAAGTAAGGTGATAAAGCCTTTGCTCAATGGCTAGTAATCAAGAGTGAACTGGATTAATTCACAATAATAAAGAATGGGTCAATACCGAGACCATGCATCTTCTCTCCTTTCCACTCTGCGTAATATAGTATATGCATCCAGGGCTATATATAAATTAGGATTTTTTTGAAAAGTGTGCTTTGCGGGGCTTCACTTATCCTGCAGGTCTTGAACTTTTATGCTTTCTCTGTGAATAGAGACTTCCCCCGGACCCTGGGGGGACTTAGGAATGTGTACAGCAACCATGATAGGACTGTTACAAACAAACAAAAAATTGCTTTGTTAGAAGTAGTTATCTTGATTGCTCCAATAACCCATCAGCTGCAGATAAGACGACTCTCTTCTACTGTGGACTTCTGTATGCCTTCATATACAGCATAAGATTTTATCACTAAGACCACCTAGAGCTGCTCTAGTGCAGAGCCCCAAATCCTGTAGCAGCAGCACCATTCTCTTGCCACACCACACCACGAAAGACACAATGCACATTCTCAGTAGAAAACAAAATGAACTTGGGACTTCTGATTGGGGCTTCCAGCCCACCCCCTTTCCCAAAGAGCTCTGGATGAGAAGGGGACAGTTTCTTCCATTTGTTCACCTTTTTCCCCATCACTGTGCGCCTGGAGGGAGAGTTTTTCTATCATCTGGCTTGTGAAGTGCTTCATCTCATAGCAATCACAGTTCCCCTACTTTACTCACATGATGTGTCACGGCCACTCTGCTAAGCTGAGCTTGACTGACATTCTCTGCAGCGGTGGAACATACTTTTCACAACAAATTGAATGGTGATGGAAAGTGAATTATAAGGACATTACTTTTGGTTTATAGTTTAAGCTTCTAACCTTACCAGCCTGAGTCGAGAGCCTAGTTTTTCTGCTTCCCACATACGAAGGAAGGAGACACAACTCAGATCAGGAGCCTCCCTGTCTCCTCTGGCTCGGCATGAGAGTTCAACTCTTAAAATAAACGTGAACCCCTCTGTATCAGATGTTTTGACAGCAAATGAGTATCACAGGGTAGACATTTCTGTAAGAAGCTGAATGTAAGGCATTGCATGCTGCTGAAAACAAAACTCAGTGAGTTTGCTTCATTAATGTGTTTTTATTGTTTATACATGAAAAACTTTAATGTTTAATCTTACATCATGTCTATTCCAAATGGAGTACAAGAAGCAAAAGCATCACATGATTATGAAGAACTGCATTCACTCCACATTTTAGAATACAAAGATTTATTGTTTTGATTGTAATCCAATTTAATCTCTTTAATGCACCAGCAAATAACTTGCCTATCTTGTGAAGGATCTTGAAGACTACTCTATAGATATTTTATGCAGAGTTAATATACTTAAAATAGTCTTCTCCGAGACACAGACTGACTTGCTGAGCAGTGTGTAGGTACTCTTGCTGCCATAGCTGTTGATGAGACAAACTACCATAGCTTTAATAAGCATTAACCTACTTCAAAATTTCAGGATCATCATCTTTGATCCTGACAGCAATTTCAATGTATAAATATACACATTCATTAATATTTCCATGTTTTGGGATGGGACCTGAATAACTGATCTATTGATTACATTTATACAGGAGAAAGGAAGAGAAAATACCAACGGTGTTAAGCAGAATAAAAAATCCCAGCAAATAGAACCATTTTAATAACTGTGTAAGTAATGCATATTACAATCACAGTTAAATATTTCATTTCTTTGTCTCAACCCTTAAAAAGGAGGAAGGACAGAAATGTTGAAAATGTCACTGAAGGACTAATTATCTTCTAATGATATAAATACTGCTGCTGACAATGACATTTAATTATTAACTAGGTGTTGACTAATTAACTAGGGCTTTGTAAGCATGAAGCACGCTGAATAACTATTATTATTGTACTGCTTGTAACTATCTTTGCTAGAGCATGTGTACACAGGATTCTGCTGCAATCTCTGTGGACTGATATCCCAATTATGCCATTGCTACTCATTGCTCATAAAACGCACAAAGTCATATGCAATGTTATTTCCCTCACAGAACTGTAAGAAAGATAAATGATATCCAATTACTAGCTGAGAACATGACATCAGATCCAGTTGTTTGATTCCCCCAGTAAGTAATTGCGTACATTCCTGTGTTAGTGAATATTTATTTTATCCAATTTCTTTTAAGTCTATATGGAAATTGAGACCCTCATACAGCGATAATAGCGTAAAAGGGAATATTTTGACGGCTCTCCGTTCTTACGACCTGTTTGATACGGACCAAATCCCAAAGTGCTGAAGTCAACAGAAAATTGACTTGACTAGACTGTTGGAAAGAATATAAAGTGTCGAGATCTCATTTTCAAAATGAAATACTTTCATTTGATATCCAGGAAACAAGTGTACATAAACAATTCAGAAGTATAATTTTAGGACTAAGACATATTGGGGCTTATTTTTACCCTCTTAATGTAAGCGTTGAGAATAATTCTTGGCTTCTGTTTTTCCTCAAAGGACAACCAGGTTTTATTCAATTCGCTAGATCTGCATGGGAATATTTTAGAATATCATTTGAATTAAAGAGTTTTCATTGGATAAGCTTTTTTTCATACATATTATAGGAAATTAGTGAGATCCAGATAAATATGCTGTTGTATCGCTAGTATTTAAATTTCCTGACAATGTTTAACTTCAAAAATTTATTCCAAGATACTGTCTGCTTTTAAAGTCCAAATAAGTTCTGTATTCAGTTCCTGTATAATACAAAAGAATAGACTATATTATCATCTATCACCAATGTCAGCTCAGCTTAGTCCCTTTAGCCTGGAAACGACTTTGAATAGATCCAGGACAAAAGGAAACCACCCATATATACCATTACTCATATCACGTGCTTTAATTCCATCAGGGAAATCACTTATGATCATCTGATTTTTACCTAATAGTTAACAGCATCAATATAAAAAGCATTATTGAGAGATGCAGCTTTAGGCAAAGTAGGGTAAAGTCTCCTCAGCAAAACTGAGCCCATAAGATCCTCCCCAAGTAATTGAGAGTCGAAATGAACTTTTTGGCTCAAGTACTAGGTAGCCACCATTTATTGACTGCTGTCACAGCCTCTTTCTGCAGCTGATGCCAGGCTCACTCTCCACCTGTTCCGTGTGTATGAACAGGGAGGGAGGGAGCTGCCCTAGCAGCGAGGTGACAATAATGGAAGACTGCAGCCTGCCCACAGTCACCTTCCTGCTGCATGTAGTGCACATCTTTGCAAGGCCATGGGCCTTTTCTTTCTTTTTCTCACTCATAGGTCAGCAAAAAATGCAGACTCGGTGACGGAAATAGAGATTCTAAGTGCTCCCAATGACTTATGATTACAGGCAATTAAAAAATGCCTATCTCTGGTAACTTGCTCAATGATAACTCACATTTCCATTAGTCACGTCTACGTATTTCCAGTTTTAGTTTGTCCTGTTCAGACTTCCATCCTTTCCTTA
Organism: Aptenodytes forsteri; assembly: GCF_000699145.1. Taxonomy (NCBI): domain Eukaryota; kingdom Metazoa; phylum Chordata; class Aves; order Sphenisciformes; family Spheniscidae; genus Aptenodytes; species Aptenodytes forsteri. Next base: position 7,634,756 of record NW_008795252.1, read on the forward strand.
TCACTGCTGCTGTATTAGAGACCCTTATGGTGGCAGGCATTTGTTCATGCAGACAGTAATAGACATTAATACCGCTCTTAATCTTCTGTTTAAACAGGCTAACCACAGTGCAGTGAGCTCCTCCAGTGTAAATCAGAAGCCTCAGTGATGAAACCCTACTCCCCCCAGGAGTTCATAATAAAACTCATCTCTTCATTTCAGTGAGAGTTTCATCTTACTGATTTTACTGAGACAGGATTTCACTCCCTATCTTTTAACCTAATGAGAGGGATTAGGGGTTGCAATGCCACATCAAATACATACAGGCAATAATAAATAGTAGCGATCAGGATTTTGCCCCCGTTTAAATCCTTGTAGTGGGCACACAGCATAGCACATGTAGTCAGAGCAGAAGTAGTTTGTTGGGTTTTTTTTCTGGGATGCAGGGATCCTTTACTAAAGACATATATATGTATCACTCCGGATATAGGACCCCTCTGAGCATTATTAAAACTATTTTTTGATTGGTGTCCTGTAGATTTCAGCCAGATACCGCTTTGAAAAATGTAGTTTTACAAAGAAATACTGGGATTTTCCCCGAAACCGAAAACTGGCACTGCAGAGTTTTCTTTGTTGATAAGAGTTGACAGAGACTCCTGTTTCAAAGACTACTTATCACAGCAACTGCAGTAGAAATAGAGCCAGTATCTTCTGTGAATGCTAATAAGCAAAAGCAGATATAAAGTCACTTTGGTGTGTTTCAACAAACTAAAAAACAAAAAAACTTCTTCATTCATTTTTGTTCAAATCAGCTCAATGCAATATAATCAAAAAGCACTTTTCCCCATGGTTAAGACATAGCCCACCACATGATTCTATGATCTCAGGTGACGTTGTAACCTGAGGAAAGCCTAGGCCACCACCTTCTAAGCTGTATCTTGAAGAAGACTAGTAAGCTAGTATAATTGAAACCTACCCTGAAGTTTGGTAGCAGGTCAGCAGATTGAAGTTATGGGGAAAACCTTTTCTTTGGAGTATCAATTTCTAAACTAAGGGTTCAACATGCATGTCTATCACAAAGGAAATCTCTCTGTTGGAAATCCAAGCATATGCTGAGCTAGCAGTTAAGCAGAAAACAAAAACAAAATCCTGTCATACTTACAACAACTGGAAAAGAAGGGATACATGGATCTTCACACTTAAGATGGTAGAATCTCCCATAGTTTCCCCACACAAAACTCTCCTATTTTTATGACACTCATTGCTCCACACAAGATGCCTTTAATATTGTAATTAGCAATATTCTTGGTTTGTATAGTTGGGTTACAATGCCATTTAATTCCTGACAATACCTGCTCAAATACGATAATACTGTTCTTTAAGCATATCACACTTGCCATCTTGCTGAAACACAACTTCTATTGTCACGACCTGCTAAAACGCCGCTTCTAAGCAAAAGGGAAAAAACTCAGCAAGAAACAAAGTGGGTACTAAAGTGCAAAGTCAGATATCTCATCTTTTTTTCTTATGATGAAAATACATCTCTTAATATTTTTTGTGGACTTGTGGCATGCATATTACTGAGAAAGTACATATTATAGTTTTAGTTTCAAGTATATCCATTACATTGAACATCATTTGCCTAAGCAGAGGGAAATCTAATGTTATTTTAGATGCCTCAAATAGTTTATATATTCTAGGGCTTTGACTAAACTTGCAGCTGAGTCCCCTCTACCTTTCCCTTTCCGGAAGTCCCTGCTGGCCCTAGAAAACTGGAATACTATTGGCATGAAACGTGTTAAGTAACATGCTAATTTATGGAAAGACAGGTCTCATTCTGCCAGTATAGAAAGTCCTCAGCCCTAAGACAGGTATAATACACCAAGCAGGTTTCTTAATGCATTAAATTGTATCTAATTTATCTTCCAAGTATCTAAGAATCAGATTTGAACTGGTTCTCCAAAACAGGTGTTTTTCTTGTTTCTACTCCTTTGACTACTAAAATCTTCCATTGAAAAGCTGGATCCTTCGACAGAAATTTTTTGAGAAAGAAATATGCGTTGCATTAATCCCTGTATTTCATAATCCCAGAGAGAGGGAGACAACACTGGGCAACACTGGTAAAGCTTCCCTGGAACTTTATTTCCTGTTTGAGATGCTACACTTTAAGAAAAAAATGTGGCCTGTTCAGAGAGTCTTCAGGAGAAATTAAAAAGAATGTTCAGAGGCATGAAAAAATGAATGATGAAGAAAGAATGGGAAAATCAAAGTTACTTACTTCAAACAAGTCAATTAAAAAACAGGAAGAGTTAGATGGCAAGTCCATAAAAAAATCCATAAAAAACTTTGCATGAATAAAGGGAACAATTCTTCCTTCTCTCTCATAATGTAAGAGATAGGAGTCCACAACTGAAATCAGTTTGTAAGTTCAAAATAAAAAGGAGAGAAATTTTCCCAAAGCAGGTGGTTAACCTGTGGATCCTATTGGCCCCAGGTGCTATAAATTAAACAACAAAAAAGATTACTTAAAAGAGCATATACCAATTATTACCAGTCTAATCCAGTAAGAGTCTTCTAATATTTCTGAAGGGATAATCTGTTCTCTAGGTTCAGTGGATAAGACAAGAATAGATTTGTATTTCATCACACCCCCCCCCACACCCCCCCCCCAATTACCTATAAAAGAGCATACCAATTATTACCAGTCTAATCCAGTAAGAGTCTTCTAATATTTCTGAAGGGATAATCTCTTCTCTAGGTGT
>NW_008795252.1:7637642-7639858 GCF_000699145.1 Aptenodytes forsteri
AAGTTTTAACTTCAGAAAATCTTTTTTAAAAATTTGAGAATAAGCAGCATTGAGGTGGATTGTCTGTAAAGATTAGAGAGGTCTTTAAGAGTCAGGAGTGTTGCAGGTTTACAAGAACCTGCCTGGAAGAGCTTACCGTGTTAGATGTTCTCTTGATTCTGTTTCAGCAAGCATCTGGTACAATAATGCTTGAATTGTTTAAGGATCATCCCAAATTTCATTTAACGAGGCAGTACATTTAGCCAGGTATTCACTGTATTAACTGGCCATTAGTCAGGCAAATTGTCCAATCTTCGGTGAACAACACAGAGCTCGAGTTTTGTTTAGTGTGTTCAGTGACTAAAGAGGGGTTTAGGAAGACCCTGGCATCACAAATGTATTCGGTAGAGCCACCTACCCATCTCTAAAGAGACAGAACTAAACTACGTTTGTGTCCTTTTGCTTATAATATACAAGGCAGTTTCAATCTTTTGTTCAATGTGCTAGAACTGCACATTGGAATGTCCTTTTCCAAAGTAATTTTTTTCAAGGATTCATGTCCTTATAAGCTGACAAAAATTTTCTACATATCACAAGACATGCCGTAAAATCGCAGTAACCATGCAGTGTTTCCTAATAATTGTTGCATTGTAATTTAGCTAGCAGAAGCAGCAAAGAAATAGGTGTTTTGCCAGAAAAAAGGAACATATGACAAAGTTTACTTTGGCGTTGTTTTTACTTGTTTGTAGTCAAGAACTTATTTTACACTCCATAAATCTTGGGCTACAAAGCAGTACACCAGTTAATGAAGGCCAAACAATGCTGTATCTAACAAGGGCAACACAATGTTTTTCTGTAGTCCCATTTTCTGCTGGTAGTTTTCTATTCTAACAGGGAAGTTAAGACACAGGAATGGCTATGTTAGTAAGTAAAGTAGTGGATCAGCGGCCCATCTTTAGGGTGAAACGGTGCTGAGGACCTAGCACCCACACCATATGCAATTCAGGGGGTTTAATTCCATGCTAGCTTTAATTTGCTGCCACAGCCTGAATGCCCGTGAACAGCTAGAACGTATTTGGTGTATTGCTAGCTTGTGCTTTTCAGTTCAGTCTTATCCAAATGAAGTATCAGTTCATATGCTCTGTAACTGCTCGATTATGTGAGCCAAAACAACATTTAAGCAGGCGAGATCAGGAGATTCCATTCAAAAAGAACATTTCTGGTCTAAACTAAAACCCTAACATTAGCAGCGTGTTTTCTGGTTTTGATTCCGTTCTTGGGTCTTTTCTCTTTACTGCTATCCTGCCTTGGGAGCAGTCTCATTGAAGTACCCCACTCAGACAAGGATGGATGAGGAAGAAACATGCATCTAGCCTGTTTGTAATTTACTCAGATATGATGAATACTGACAACAGTATGAATTGTTCCAAAGATATAACTTGAAAACAAGCTAAAGAGAGGAAGCGCTATATGAGTGAGACTAAATGCAGCTAGCTGGAGGACAGACAGCCAAAGATCTTCTATATGTTAATTTGCTATGCAACGCACTACTGTGTTTCGTTCATACGGTTTGTGTTTGCAGTATCACATTCCAGCCCATAACATTATTCAGTCTTTTTGTAAGATTAGAAAGAGGGGAAAATAATCCAACCAGATCTACTATTTGGCTCAACATCTGGAGACTGCTTAATCAAAACACAAGGGTTCTTTGATATTCCTGTTCACGACCACGCCAGCAGTACCACTCATGACCCACAGATTTTCATGCAACCTGGTTTCATACTCCCAGACTCCCACCCATAGGCACACACCCGACGTAACTCCTGGCCAGTCCTGCTCCTTTGGCTTCCCCCAAGCTTCCACGGCGCTATTTCCTAAACAAAGAGCTTTTCAGGCATCAAGAAGTCAAAACCTGGCTACAGGAACCATATAAAATCCTATTTCTGATAACTAAATTCCATTTAATCTAGTCATAATCCCTCAAATACTGCAAATACTTGTATTTAATTAAGAAAAAAAAAGCCAGACCCATGGGGTTTGGTTTAAGTCCTTGAAAGGACTCTCCCACTGGACCCTCAAGACCGAGACTGGATCGACTCCTTCCTCGCGGAAGGCTGGATGCAGAGCAGGCCCGAGCCATCGGAGGCACTGGCAGGGCTCTCCCTGCGGGCCGCGCCGGCCGGCCGGCAGCCCCCGGGACCGAGCCTCCCCGGCGGGCCGGGAAGCCGCAGACGCCA
>NW_008795252.1:7640883-7697442 GCF_000699145.1 Aptenodytes forsteri
ACCCTTCTGCGCGGGGAGGGTGGGCCAGCCCCGGCCGGGGCCAGGTGGGCGAGCATGCTCCGCAAAGGGGCTGCAGAAATGGCCAGGAGCGCCCCGAGCCGGTGTCCGCAGGGATGTTTTAAAAGCAGTTTCTGGTTTACCCTTGGGTGTCATTCTTAGCTCACAGCCGTGTAGAATTTGAATGGTGTTTTAGAAATATTCAGCCTCTCTTGGCTGAAGGTTGTTAATGAACGGCTCTTGTTGATACCGCAGCCAAATGGAATCCGTCTCAGGATTTGATAGATGCGTTGGAAGCAGGATGGAGAAGTAGTAAAAGCGTGTTTAAGTCATTTGAATTTTTTTAACATATGAAGTGCAGAGTGGTTGTATGGGCTTTACTTTGAAGGCCATTGTTCATATTTCTGTTAAAAGTATTTGAAATACTAAAATATTTTTAAGAGGATTTTTATTGGACAAATATTTAATATTGTTTACATGTTTAAATCACTTTATTGCACCAAAAGTACCTAACCTCAACCTTCGTTACAATCGTATAGTTAACAGGCAATATATAAGGCATTTCTCAGGAAGGGATTGTAAAATAAGTTGACGAGATCCTTCTGTTTTATGATTCATTATTTCCAGCATGAATAACTTAGAACATTTCAGAAACATTCCGTAGATTCAGGAAGCATACTCTGAGAAAAGCAAAGAGGTGTTTAAAAATGGAATGCTATGTAAATGCATGCTTGTACCACAAATAGTAATTGAGGTTGGCACAATACTGGAATTAAGGTAGGACGACAGAATGTCTTAAAAGTTTGATGATAATAATAATATCAAAATAGATTTTGGTATACAAGTCCTGATTTGGTTTGGTGCTTAAAAATTTGGTTGATGTTAGACACTAAGCGCATTGCTTAGTGGGACAGTAAATTGGTAATAAAGTGAAAATGTATTTCTCCTGTGCTTTTCAATGGAGCTGAAATAGTACACAGTTCTGTTTTATTACGTGAATGACAGTCATTTGATATTTCAGTGTTTGGTTTCAGATGTTTCATCAGTTTTTAATTTATAAACGTTTCTCTTGTAATTTTAAATTTGATTAGTGGGCAGCCTACAACAACTTGATGCGTACTACTAGGAGACAGGGAAAACAGGAATAGGAAATACAGTTCTCTGATGAGTTTCATTTGGCCTATTTTTATGCTGCCTTGAGGAGAAACAGCTCTCCTCTCCTGTTAGTCACTTGTTCCCAACCCTGCTCCATCTGTGCCAGCCCTACTGTCTGTGTAGCAAAATTGATTTGGAAATTCATCTTGTTAAAGGCTAGCTTAGCAAAAAAGGAAAATAAAATTTTTCAGAAAGATCAATTTGCTTAGCTGGGTTAATGTGCAGTTTCATGAATGTCTTGGCACAAATAAGGCTAAAGAAATAGGTAGACGGGGCCTTGCTTTCAGCGCTGTTACTTGGAAAGACTGTGGGAACTACCCTTTCCACATATGGAGTAGGCAAGCAGCAGGTGAGATTTATATCAAAATAAATTGAGCTTGAAACTATTGTTTTATTTTTCAGTGTAAGGTTGCTGCAAACCTTTACAAAACATTTTCACTTAAATAAAAATGAAAAGCTGAAGTAATGTTAAGGTACTAGTTGATTACTAGCCTTTAATTTCCTTGTTAAATTTTCTAATATAAATCTAGAATTAGAAAAGAAAATGAGGAAAGACTTTAGAGCTCTTACTTGGCTCAGGTTATGCATAACTTGGACTTTGCCAGCATGTGTGATGGGGAGCAAATTAGCACAATTTCTTCTGTAATTGTACTTCTAAATTTGTATAGCAGACAGCAGCGTAGTGCTTGATTATCTCTACTAGCTTTAATGAACTAGCTTGACTACTGGAGAAGTTCAGTTATAGCTGCGGGGGGCTCCAAGGGAGCTAATTTACTCCCTAGATAACATGTAAAAATAGGTTGGGTGGAGCTCTGGGCTGTTGTGTCTTGGCAGCTTCTGGTATGTATATAAGGTAGCTCAGTTAAAACTAGTGTCAGTATCATTTTATTATACTGCTTTGTGTGATGAATACACATTCTAAGTAGCAGTGCTGTTAGTTTTCTGTGTACACATAGGCTGCATCCATGTTTTGATAGCTAGAAGATTTTTCACACTAAGGTTGCTTAGTCCTGTGTTTTCATACCACTCTGGCTTTTAACTTTAAAGCTTTCTTTGAAGTACCTTCTTTTCGAAAAGCACTACTGGTCATAGAATCAAACAGGGGGCCGCACCATCTTTTTATTTGTTTCTTTGGTCGCAAATGCTGTACAGAGTTCTGTTGATCGAGGTACGTATGGTTACATATACAGAGCTCAGTGTGAACTTTTTGTCCAGTTCTGCAGTGCTGTAGGCTTTTTAAATGCACTGGGTGTACTTAAGAAAGTGCAGAATCTCTTTAGACTTGGGGTATGCACCTATGCAAAATAATCACCATATTACTGAAACATATAAAGTGTTTATTTAATACTTTCTTGAGCAGAAGCGTTTAAAAAACTGCTATACAGTTTTCAAAAGCTAAGCCTAAATTTAGTCTCCAAAATCCGTTTAGACTTTTAAAAAGAAAACGGCATTCAAAACCCACAAGTGTCTTTGACTGCAGCATTTCTTTTATATCAGCATGCTGATTATTTTCTTAAGAATCTTGAATGAGTTCAAAAACATATCTATGGGTATTTGTAACTACCATCAGATAGTTGGTCTGAGTTGAAGTACTAATTATTTTGAGAGGCAACATGGCAACATTCAGAGAACTACAAGTGTTTGTAAACTGTTTAGAATGAAAGCTGCAGTGAAATAAAGGCTCTTGCATTGTGCAGCGTGGTTTCTTGATGTGTGGAGCATCACAGAAATTCAGGTTCACTTTTTAAAAAAAAACAAATAAAAACGACGACTGGGGTCATCCTAAAATAGACTCCTATGGAGACCAAATGGAGATTCCTGAAATAGGTTATTATGTGGTTGAAGGTGCATTAATCAATAGAAGTATGGAGAATATGTAATCTTCAGTAACTGGAGGTTACAGGGATATATATAGAGATATGTACGTAGATATGTAGTCCCTCTAACCTTTTTGCCTGTATGCTTTCTGGAATTTTCTATATTTTAAGAAAGGAATAGAAACTGATCAGGTGCTTCCTCCTTGCTGCTCTGAATTTACTGATATGTGTCCAGCATATCGAGATTGCAGTTAACAGAGACGATTTCAGTTATTTTCTGGTGTGTATCTGGGGAGATTTCTTAAATTTAAGAAATAATTTTACCAATGTTACCATTTTATTTCTGTATTTCTTTTATAAATTGTCAATAAAGCTGATTTAGAAACCCTAGAGAGAACTGTAATAGGACATAAACTATGAATATTTGGATAGAATACTTTTGCTTATAGTATTTCTAAACAGAAGGCAAAAGAGAGTGTACCAAGTGACTTTGAATAGCCAATATAAGCAATATTTTTACCTCTCAAGTGATTGAGGGGGAAAAAAAAATGATTTTAATAGTGGGAGAGAGAGATTTATTGTAAGTCAGCAAGACTTTTCCACCAATATGTGGAAAGTACTTACTGATACATGTGAGTCAATTAAAAAGCCACTCTCACTGAAAAGGATTTGTTGATATTTGTTGATATTGTTGAAATTTGTATTTGAAATTATTTGCATGTGTAGATTTAATGAGTTTCTAAATTTATTTATAAATATTTAGTATTAATAATGGAATGCTTGTATTTTTAGGTGAAATTTGGAAATACAACATTTAAGACAGATGTGTATCCCAAATCACTTAATCCTCAGTGGAATTCTGAGTGGTTCAAATTTGAAGTAAGTATTTTTTAAGAGCTTGCCTGTATCTATATAGACACTCTGGTTTAGATGCCCTTAATGAAATAATTTCATTTCAGGCAGAAAATGAGTTTTGAGGAGTGAAGTGTATTTCTGTTTAAATACACAGAAAGCCTTTTCAGCAAACCTGTCTACAGTTAGACCTTGTTTGCTAAAGGTGTCTCATTGGCTTTTTAGGACTGTTTGTAAAGATAAAAGCTTGCCAGATTGGATCCAACTCAGATGTTATTCTGGGTAATAATAAAAAAGACAAGACAGAGGTAAAAGTGGGGGGAAAATAGCGTTATGGATTAGGCTTTCAGATATCAGTACGGGTATGCTTGTGGGTTTTTTTTAAAGGGGTAATTTTGAGTAAGGAGAGTTAATTGGGATTTGAAATATTACTTTGGGTTGCAAAAATAATGCACTTGATAAAGAAGAAAATGGAAAATTCCTATGAGAAAATTACAAAATAAAGACCTTGGACAAAAATTATTGGACACTCTTTCCCATTTCCTTATGTAATAATGAGGGCACTCAGCATTTCCCTGTAATTGCTTGTTGCTTTCCATGATCTGATTCGTTGATGTCCTTTGACATTACACCCTGAACAAGTGTTTACATATTCTTTTTTTTTGTTACTGCATTTTTTTATTACTTAAAAAAGTAATGGTCCTTTGACATTACACCCTGAACAAGTGTTTACATATTCTTTTTTTTTGTTACTGCATTTTTTTATTACTTAAAAAAGTAATGGTCCTTTGACATTACACCCTGAACAAGTGTTTACATATTCTTTTTTTTTGTTACTGCATTTTTTTTATTACTTAAAAAAAAAGTGATGGTATTTAGAATAAAGTAATTGTTAAAACATTTGAATATATAGTACTGGTTCATTTATAGTGTTCTAAGATAATATCACAGTATAAGCATAGCTGTAAATATATGTACATGTAAAGAGTGATGTAATAGCTGGTAATGTTAGAAATATTTTAAGAGTAAATATAAAATAGTAAGCTTAGGCAGATTATTGATCAACACGGAACGCTTGATTAAGAGCATCTCTTAATCAGCAATCCATGTTGATTAAGAAAGTAGTCCTGTGGTATTCAAATTCAATCAGTTTTCTTTTTTTATCTTTCAGTTCCTGGGGTCATTTTTTGGGGGAGGGGAAAGAGCTGATCTGTGTGGAGGGTTAGCTCTGTTCATACAGAAAGAGGTTTTTTTGACAATAACAGAAGTCTCAAAATTCTGTCTTTTTGCATGGAAAAATGGATTTGGGAAAGCAAAGAGCCAAACAGCAACATTGAAAAGAAGAAAAAAAAAAAAAGAATTCCGTATTTCAAAGAGTGGAAAAGCACTAACCGCTTAAGACATTGTGTGTGTATGTGTGTGTAGTTTGATCTTTTTGCAAGACTACACGTTATAATTCTGCAAACACTTACGTGAGTCATCCCATTGCCTTTGGCAAACCTGATTCTTGGTTTGTGACGTTCAACACAAAAAGTTGTAGAATGTCTATCTTTGTATGTCCTAAAAAATAGTTGAGGTATCTGCAGATGGATTGTTGCATTTATTTAGGAAAGTGCATGTCTGAAATTACTGAATTTTTACAATGGATTGTATAAAATGTCTTCTTTTAAGCCACTGACCAGTTTGGAAGAGTGAGAGCACCAATAATCATAACTTCAGAGTATAATAGTTCTCTGAGATGCTTTATCTTAAATTTTCTTTTTTTTTTAAATGAAAAGTATGTGTTGTGGAGATGGGTAGACTACCCATCTAGGGACTGTGACTTAAATCATGTGGAATTTAAAAATGTGTAGTCACTGTAATCTTGCTTTTCTGTTCTTCTCCCAGCGATAACTCTAGTTCCAGGATCTTGCCAGTCTGTGAAGGGTAAACTCAAATTAAGGGAATGCGTTGTTTAGGTACAGGAAATGGAAATTACAGATTTATCAGTGTCAGGTCACTGTACATAACTAACTATCCTCTTTTTTGCATTTGTTTTTCAGCAGCATTTCCCTGCGTTGTTTTTTTTTAAATACTCAGATTCCATGTTAATATTTGTTTCTAGGTAGATGACGAAGAGCTACAAGACGAGCCTCTCCAAATCACAGTTCTTGATCATGATACCTACAGTGCTAATGATGCCATTGGCAAAGTGTACATAGATATTGATCCTTTGCTCTATAGTGAAGCAGCTACAGTTATTTCAGGATGGTTTCCTATTTATGATACCATTCATGGTAAGATTTGCTAATTTAAAAGTAAAAAAAATGTTTGAGATGTAATCTGCTTCTTACAATCTTCATTTCTGTAAGCCGTCTTCAGAAATTTGTAATAATTTTAGCCTTGAGAGCTGGAAAGCTACTTTTCTGGTGCTTTTATCCTTATTTCTGGCATGATAAAATTTCTGGCGTGGTAGTACAGACTAGTGCTTCGCAGAATGGCTTTCATAGAACTTGTGACAAGTGGAAGAAATCTTCACACGGTATTTAAAATAGTTACTGCAAAATTCAGATTAAAAGAAAAGACCCAAACATACTTTTCCAATTACCATGTGTTTACTAAAAGAATATACTTTTGCTGAAGTCACTTGGGGTGTGCCTTCCTGGGGTGCTGGATGAAGTTCACTTGAGATGGAGGGACAGGATGTGATGTTATCTTCAACATAAAGTACAGGATGAAATTCCTTTTCCCTGCAGAAAGTACTCTCAGTGCTAGGTAGATTTCATCAGAATGTCTTCAAGGTATGAGAAAATGAAGTTAATCATATTTTTGCCCTTGATTTTAATGAAACACAGCTTTTGTCCGAGAAAGTCAAGGTCTGTCTACAGCAGTTAGCTTGCTCCTTGAATACCTTATTGCAGAACATCTATGTGGTTGTCGTTATCACCCTTGTTCGTTACCCAGTGTGAGTTAAATGACCTAACTATGTTAAAAGCTAATTATAAATCATTGTTGGGAAATAATTAATGGTATTTACTGGATGATCATCATAGCTGATGCAAAGTATTTTTTACATTTAAAACAGTTATATTGAAGAGGGCTTTTTTGAGAAATATTGCATGTATTTTTCTTCTTATCCTTTGATTCTATTCACATTTTCGTATTGTACATTTTCTTTTGAAGTTAAATTAGGTGAACACTTGTCTCAGGATGTGTACAACTTGTATGTCAGAGAGAATTAGATTTCTCTGTATTTTTCTAGATCTGTTAGTATTTCACAGCTTTTTTTCTATTTAAGTAAAATTAGAATTCTTATATTTTCATGCTCATAGCAGTAGATTCTAGTTATCTTGATCTCTGGCAAACAGTAATTGATGCCTCCTTAATGAAATAATCAATATAATGTTTATAAATTTTTATTAAAAAAAAATTTTTGCACCTTAACATGATTATTTGTGAAAATATATGAACCTGACACACTTCCTCTTATAGTAACTGAAGGCTTCTTTTTATTGGCATTTTGGGAGATAGATCTAGGTGACTTTATTGCAATAATGTCAGAGTCAATCTGTGAATCTAATGCTTTTGTTTGAGTGTCATATATTTATGTGATGAAGGCTTCTGAAGACACTAGAGATCAGACTCATCAAGAAGTTTAGTCCTCAATATGTCAGAACCTATAATAGGTGAAATGATTTTGTTACTGGGTGGGGAACAAGAAGAAAAAGCTCAGAATAGAGAAGTAGAAAAATCAAAAAGGAATGTCTGTGTGTTGAGGAAATATTCCATTATTAATAAGGTTTAATTGTGGCCAAAAATATGCTTTATCTAAAAAGTCAGTAAGACCTTATTTTTAATATATTTCTTCTCATAATCAAAGTATTTTACATACACTTACTGTGCCACTGTGGTTCTAGAAAGAACCATAAATTTTCTCACTGGATTGAGCTTCAGAGGGTAGCTTTACTGTGATTTTGAAACCATTTCAGGGAGGAAATGTAAAAGCTTTTTGGTGTTGGTCAGAGCTTTTTGATGTGAACAGGACTCCAGTTTCAAGGCATCTGCACTCAAAGTTGGTACTTCGGACCTTTTGTGCTAAGGATGTCTTGGGACAGTCACGGTACTTAGATATTGATTTTATACCATTCCTGTATTGATGGTACAGGGCGAAGGAGCAGAGAGAGCACTTGCTCACTGCAGCAGAGGCCACTGCAGTATCAGGAGGCTGATGGCTTCTCTTCTCCCAATTCCTTCTTTCTTCTAAAGTTCTGTTCGGTGCAGCAGGTATTTGAGGACTGTTGCTTGCATAGCTTTAGCCTCAAAGGCTGGACAGAACTAGAACCTTCCTCTGAGAAGGAGTCTCTGCATCAGACTTGAGAGGCAAGGAAATGTGTTCCTGCTCCTCTGGCTCAGGCTAGAATTGACACATGAACCGCCAGTTGAACTGAGCAGTTCTAGCAGGGTTATAGTACATTCTTTGCAGAAAAACTAACTCATTGGTAATAGAAAGTGCATTAATTACTAGTAATAGGGAATATTTAATAGGGCTAGTTTTGTATTTGTTTCTGATACAGCTTCTAATTTTTTTTTTTGATAGGTATACGTGGGGAGATCAATGTCGTTGTGAAAGAAGATCTCTTCAATGATTTAAACAGATTTAGGCAGTCATCCTGTGGAGTCAAGTTTTTTTGCAGTAAGTAGAGGAAAAAAGTTTATTTGAACAAAAAACTCCCCCGCCCCCCTTCTTTTCTTTCTTTACCTATTCTGTCAGTTTCCCTTCTTTCACCAGCTCATTGCATAAGCCCAGTGGTGATTACGTTGAAGCAAATGCAGACAATTGTTTATTCTTCTTTTTTTATAAAATAAATTTTTACTGTTCATATTTCAAAACAATGTAACTGATTTTTTTCCCCTTATCTTTCTTAAGTTGCATTTCAGTGCATGTGCATACGCACGTTGTGTTACTTTGGGTGCACATCCTGTTAAAGAGGCACAAAGTGAAAAGGTTTCATAATGGTACGTGTTGTAACTGATACACTGGACAGTTATCTTATCAGTGTTCCAGAGTCTCCCAGAACAAAACTGCTTAGAGTATGTCCACATTTTAACAGAAAATTATGTGGATTACTTTATGGAATCGTTCACATCACTTTTTACGTGTAATTTTATGTTTTTCTTGGAATTCTTGGCTCATAGACTCATGCCTTACATCTTTTATATATTTTTTTTTAACAGCTACATCTATTCCTAAGTGTTACCGAGCAGTAATAATTCATGGATTTGTGGAAGAACTTGTAGTTAATGAAGACCCAGAATACCAGTGGATAGACCGAATTCGTACACCAAGGGCATCGAATGAGGCTAGACAAAGACTTATTTCACTCATGTCAGGTATTAAACATGTAGGCTGTAATGGTTATTGCTACTTTTAAAAATATTCACTATTTAAATAAGTGACTTGCTTAAGACAACATTGTATGTGATTTTTTGGTATTAATTATGTTTATTTTTTCAGTTCACAGTGTCTTCTGTTTCTGAAGGTTCTGTTGTCCTAACTGATGGCCAGTATGGCTGACTTGTTTCCCTCTCCCTCTCCCCCCACCCCCCCACCCGGTGAGGCCATGCTGCTGTCTAATTTGTTGATTGTTTTTAGCAAGGTCTTAGAAACCTGTGGAACTCTCTTGAAGATGTTCTTAACCCATATGAGGAGTATTACTAGAATTTGGCCTCAAACAATTAAAATAATAAACTATTCCACCGTCTTCGAACTACTTTCAAGTATGTGAACAAATATACACCTTCTCAGATACAGTGTGTATTAATACTTACCTGACTCATCCCATGTTTTCAGTCAAGATTGGTTCATTGTTTCTCAAGCATACTTCTGTATTGCCTTGCATCGATTCTGCAGGACGTATCTGCAGTTCCTGGAGAGACCAGTGATTAGAGTCAGTTGATGTCTCCACAGCACCACAGTATCAAGCATCTTCACAGATTATTTTTTTTTTTTTTTTAATTTTATTACTGATGCTTATGAACAGCAGTTGTGAACCAAGATCCTCCTGTTTCAGTGCCAATAGAACAGAACAAAAAAACCCCTACTCGGGAGTACTTGCACACTAAGACAAGAGACAACCAATTGATAGAGGTGGAGAATATTGAAGGTGTAACGAATACAAAGAAATAATGAAAAATAGCCACTAGAATGATAGGTAGTGGTTTCAGTTCTCTAATGGGCTCTTAATGTTGTCAGGTTTCTTGTAGAATCAGCTGTGTTTTAAGGAAGATACTAAAAGAAAAAGTGAGTTGGGTTTTGCCAGCATGTATGGAAATCTTTAGTAAGTGGGGCAACAAAGAGATCGTGGAGATGTTACTCAGTATCTTCACTTAGGAGAGCCAGCACGTTTTGAGGAAAAATATGAAAAAACAATATGGTCATAACTGACATGAATTCACTTTTTATGAGGTTTTAAATGTAGCTCCCATGGTATATCAGTTTACAGGATTACCATTTGCATATCTCTTGCCTTGCATAAATGGTAAAAGTGGATAAAGTAGCACATGTGGAAGTATTCTGCTAGATTTCATTAATATTTTTATTCATAGCAGTGGTTAAGAGGAAAAAAAACAAAAGACCTCATAGCAATACTGTTCCATGTCACGTAATATAATGCATCACATTGCAGTCATTGTTACTGGTGGCCACACCTAAAGAATCCTGAAGAAATCTGTAACTTCTGAGAATGATCCGGGCCGTTTCATAGTTCTCCGTCATATTATGTGTTGTATATGTAAAAAAGAATTCAGTCTCAACCTTGGCTTGAATGCAATCCATAGCAATTTTCACTTGGCTAGAAACTTTCGTACTCTACCTCATTCTTAGAGATTTTTTCAAGACCAGCGCATGCATAATTTCAGCCTCTGTTAAGAAGTTTACAGTAGGAACCTCTTCTGGTAATGTTAAAACCAAGCTTCTAGAAAGCAGTAGTGATCATTTCATTCCACTTGATTTCTTAACATCATTGACATTGGGACTGTTAGGCTATTGTCTGTGATGGTGAGGCTTTTTCAGTTTGTTAACAGAGGATTTTGGAAATCTTTAATTTTTATCCAAAGATAGATGATATTTTGCACCTAGTATTACCAAGGCTATCTAGCTACAGAGATCAATGAACTTTTTTTTTTAAACATCCTGCTAAATGAGCATCTATGCCAGACCATTGTCCTATAGTTACAGTCTTTCAGTCTGTGTGTGCAGCTAATAGAGGAGAAGTGGCAGTCTTTTGTTTGCAGTGAGAGTGTGGCATATTTGGTATTGTGTTTTGTTTATTTGGTGTTACATTTTGTAGATGAGGCTGCATATTAAACGCTATTAATTTAAAAAGAGCAAAAAGAATGAATTACATTGAAATATGGTTAAATAAGTTTATAAAAAAAAAAAAGATGCCTATCCACATGTATTTCAAAGATGTTGCATTGTTCTGAACTGTGTGAAGGGTATTTAAAACTTGTGTGTGTTCTAGCACGTCTTGACCATCTCTTTCTCTAAATAAGTAAAAAAGGGAAAAACTAATGAAAATAAAAATTGGAGAAAAACATTTCTGAAATAACATGTTGCAATCAGAGCAGATTTGGAGAAAAAAGGGAAAAGCTGTGCAAATCATGAACATCACACTATGTTATAGGAGGCAGAGATTGTGACCAGCTGCTTGGCATAATTATGTAAGATTGGATCTATTACCTGTTTTACTGACTTGGAAATTTCAAAAGCACAGGCCAAAGACCACAAAAGAGAATAGGTGAAGTTCACTGCAATTATGAGCTCTCTACCTTTTGTTTTGTAGGTGAATTGCAAAGGAAGATTGGCTTGAAGGTGCTTGAAATGAGGGGAAATGCTGTTGTTGGTTATTTGCAGTGTTTTGATTTGGAGGGAGAGTCTGGACTGGTAGTACGAGCCATAGGAACAGCCTGCACGTTGGACAAATTAAGTAACACATCAGCATTTTTACCTGCATGTAGCTCACCATCCAAAGAAATGAAGGAGTAAGTATGAATTAATAATTTGTAGGGAAACAAGTCTCATCTCTCTTCTTTTCATACTCATTCAGTTTTACATAACCAGTGTGATTTCTTTTTTTTTCCCCAGAAATTTTTTTTTTTGTAGTTTTATTTGTCTGCAACTCAGTTTATATTCCACAATTTTGAAATGTTTTAGGTTGGATTACTTATGTTCTTTCTTTAGAAGCTGAAGTGGTAAATCTTAATATGACTTTTTTGAATTTATATAGCAACGGTATTACGTATCCCTGGGTTGTGATCCACCAGTTTCCTAACTAATAATTAGTTCTGCCTTGACTCTGTGTTTGTACAATAAATGGTTTTGTGAGGGCTTCTTATGATACACCTTCTGTTCAAGATTTTCCAAGTTCAGTAAAATCAGGTTTGAGTGTTTATGCTGAGCATATAAGAAAAGATAAATTTTGAATTTGGACAGTTCCGTCAGTGATTTAGAGAATGACCCTGAAGTAGTCTCATCTTTTCTTGTGTGCTTTGCTTTTTACTGTTGCAAAACAAGTAGGGCTATTGCAAAACAGGTAGGGTTACAGTGTACTTGTAAAGAAAACTTTTTATGATGAGAGGTAGAATTTCTTGATCTTTCTTATATCTACTGCAGCACCAAACACAGTTTGAATGCAATTTTTTAATGTGTATACAAATTAATAGAAAAATACTTGCAGTTGTCTTCAAATTGTTACTACTTTGTTGCTTGGATAAATTAGTTATTTTCTGTTTGGTAGAGCGATCCAATTTCTGGAAGGAAAAAACAGCACCAAAAAGTATACTACTTATGCTGTGTTTTCAGAGGTGTTATTTGAATTAGCCATTTTCATTAACTTGAACTGTTGTGTCATTACAATAGTAATTAGGCATTTTTGTCATGCAGGCATCAGTATGCTCTTACTTCTCAAAATTACTGGTTTCTATTTCAAATCATAGCTTGTTTTAACTTGTCTTAATTTTAAAAATTTGCCATCAAAGAGCTTCTGGATGGCAATGTAAAATAACAGTGGTGATTTAAAAAAAAAAAAAAAAAAAAAGTGTCTTAATTAAAAATTTGCCATCAAAGAGCTTCTGGATGGCAATGTAAAATAACAGTGGTGATTTTTAAAAAAACATTCATAAATAAATGAGTAGCTTTCACTCTGGAGCAAAATGTGGAAATTCCACCCCCCAAATAATCCACGTTCAGCTTGGTGGTGGATATTGTCAGAATCATTGTCCCATCAGTCAAAAAAACGGGAACGTTTCTCAAAGCCAGCACAATCAACTAATACTTCTTATTATTGGCTTTACTAACTTGATGCCCTGTTGCCAAAGAATCAATTACACATTTACAAGCTAGTGGTTAAGCTGTTCCTTTCTCTCTTTTTATTTCATCTGGACTCTTGCATGCGAGGAATTAAAATTCTTAGAGTCTGCTTAAAGTAAGAGATCTCCTCTAGCTAAACTTCCCTGAAATAATTAATAACATAACTTTGCAACCTGTTTGTATGTATTGTTTTCTTTTCTTCCACCTTGGCTGCAAATTCTCTCAGGTCTCCGCTGGTTCATCCGCCAAGCCATGGATGCCGCTCGACTCACAACAGCCCAATTCACACTGCTACTGGCTCACGACTTACTCAGAACTTCTCTGTGTCTGTTCCCACTCTCATCTACACTGGTACGAGACTGCTCAGACTCAAGAGCTGGGGAGAGGCAGGCCACAGGCACAGTGGTCGCAAAGTGCAGGCAGGCAGGCAGTGTAGGCAGGTACCACCCATCTTTTCTCCCTCATTTTCTCATGGAGACACCTTCTATTGTCAGTGAAGAACTACTCTGTGTGCAGCTGCTGAAACAAAGGCAATAGTTCCTTGAAAATGCGTCAGAGTCTCTTCCACAAAGCCACACTCTTCATTTCTTTTTAACATGCTTACTTTCCAAGAAATTAAGTAAAAATAAGTTGATGTATCTGAGGAACATTCGCTATTTTACAGTCATTGGAGGAAATCATGTTTTGATTGGAGTTCGTAATTGCTTTCAAGCATAATTCAAATACGGTATTTAGGTTTTAAAATGGTTATAGGAAGGGTATGTGCCATTTGTGGAAGAGATGGTTTTGGAGAGCAGGTAAGTCAATCTGTGCATAAGTGAACTGTTTGTCAATATAGTTGTTCCCATAAAGATGCTCCTCTTTGCTCTGTTTTTAGCTGTGGCATGCTGCTGATGCTATAGGATAAGGAAACATTTTTTTTTCCCTCCCCTTAAAATGCATATGTGTGTATATACATAAATGTATGAATATGTATAAACACAAATATAATTTGAAATCATTTTTTCTTTATTAAACTAACTCAAAGCATTGTGTATTTGACCAGATTTTTAAGCCATAAACTGTTTTCAGTTTTTTCTTTTGCATATATATAATTTTTTGTCACATCTCATGCCTTTCATTTGGCTTAATTGTTATATTGTAGATATCAGCATCTATCTGTAGAATGCTGAATGGGTAAAACAGCATTTCTTTGCCTCTGGCCTCATCCCCAGTCTCGCACCTAAGGAATAGCTGCTGGCCCTGCCCCAATCCCATCCTGGTGTTTGGATCATGCTGCTGTCAGCCAGGTCCTTTGGCACAGGATTACTGAATATGTTTCCACCTTCTTCTGGCAGGATTCCCTTCAATGAAGATCCCAATCCCAATACTCATTCATCAGGACCCTCCACCCCTCTGAAAAACCAAACCTATTCCTTTTCACCTTCCAAGTCCTACAGTCGACAGTCCTCTTCTTCTGACACAGATTTGAGTTTGACACCCAAAACTGGTAAGGCGCTTCCACCCACTTTTTGTTTAATTTGTGTTTCTCTTTTTGTATTTTCATTCAACCCCTTTTTGCTTTTTGGCATTTAAGTTATCAAAATGATGTGGAAATTGGAGACTTCAGATAGCCCACCTCAAGCCTGACAGGATTTCTGTAGGGCGAAAATTTAAATCCTGCCTATATTTCCACTATTCTGGATAACATTAAAATGACATTTGTAACACAACTGTATTCAAGTAGAAATAAAACATCTCGGAGCATTAAGGGAGTCCTAAGTAATTGCCTTTTTCTTATTTCCTCCATTTCATATTACAAATCATGGAAGTACATTTCTCACCACAATATGTTAAGGACAGTGTTACTAAAACTGTGTAGTCTTCAAGCCTAATGCATTATGCTATAAATATATTGTATACATTTCTCTGTGATTTTTTAACTCCTTTTTGCAAATGTGATACTAGAAATATAGCAGCTGCTGTCTTTTTATTCTCCTTGGTATATGGAAATGGCTTGACATACACAGTATACTTTTTGAAAGTAACTTAAGCTACACTCCAGCCATGTTCAAAAGGCATTTTTCTTTCTCCATGGGTCTATAATTTCTTCAATTTGTTTCCTCCCTCCTTATTTTTTAATCTGTCCTTAGAATCATGTCAGTAATAATGTCAGCACAACTCAAAGAATTATTGCCTGTTTACTGTCCATTATGTGACCAATGCCCTGAGTTTTGCTGCTGTAGGGCAAAATATTTTGCAGAATTGTTTATAGAAGTTTGGTTGCTTTTTAAATGGTGTTTTAAATTGTGGTATTTGAAGCTCAGAACATTCTTGTCTCCATCTAGTCTAGACAATTTTTAAGCATTTTAAAGTAGTTGATTCAGCTTTACTTGATAGCACCCCTTTCAAGAATTTTTCCAAGCAGATAAGTTAAATGTTGCATTAAAATGCAGTTATATTAAATATTTTATCTTTTTTATTCCCTAGATATCTGTCAAAAAATGTTCCCAATTAGGAAGCTGTCTTTATTAGTACTATTTTCTCTGTCCTGTTTTTAAAAAAACAAATAAAAGCACACTTTTTTTTTGTCCTTTTGTGTAAATGATAACTCTTTTGTGGGTAACCTATGGTGGTCACTTGTTTAAAGGACCTATAAATATAACTGGATGCTTATTATGTAGGAGAACCACAAATTAATGTGTTTGGTTTACTGAGTATTTGAAAACTTGTTTCTTTTGATCAGATTTTCTGTGGTAAGGATCATGTCGTGTAAAGGATTTAAATGTAATGTTGATGGTCATCTTTATAGATGTAAATGTTCTGAATTTCTGAAGGTGGTAACTCACTGTGAATTTGTCAAGGTTTTAAAGCAGCAATCTTGTATCATTCCTGGTAATGTTAGGTAGGTGGATGGGCCCTCTCATCTTTAGTCGGTTCATTCAGAACTGAAACAGATTGTGTAATTGGTACCTCTTGTTTTTAGGGATTTTTCAAGTATATAAAAATACTTTTTAGCTATCTTTTTAGTATTAAAGCTAACAGTGGGCATACTTTTGCTTACTAGCACCGTCTTTTCAGCAGCTCTTAACCCTGCTACTGAAGCTTGTCTTAAGAGGGATTTGCTGGTTGCATTTAAAAATTCTGTATCTTGGTGTTACATGCTAGATTTTGAATCTTAATAGCTTAAAAGGACAGTATCTCTTGAGTCATTTTACCATTTACCAAAAATTTGATGATGTGCAGAAGATACTTCCATAACATACTAAATTCAGTGTGTTGTTCTTAACAATTCACTGTATATGTTTAGACCTCTGTTTTCATTTCCTAAGACTAAGTCGGAGTATTTCAGTGTGAAAGTTGGTGATGTTAGTGTTTTTTTAAAAAAAAAAAAAAGCAAACATCTCATGTGACACGTTAAACATTATCAAATTTGAGATACCCGTTACTCAGATTGGCTGATGTGAAAAATGAAGTATTTTCTGATGTTTCTGCAGTAGATTGTATTCCTCTCTATTTCTCAGTCAGGTAGCTAGTGTGTTCACATGTTTGAGATGGAGACTAAGCTGGAAGAAGAGTGCAGATACCACAATTTCACAATATGAATAACTAAATAGAGGAGATTGACACTTGGATCTGCTTAAACATCTAGTTTTCAGTAGCTCCAAATCAGGAGAAAATTACCTTAATGTCTTTTATAAAGTACAATTGTGATTGTGTTATCCATTCTGGTCTATATCTGGTCTAAATATGAGGGGAAATTACTCTGTGCCGAGAAAGCTTGTTTTGGTTTGAAGTTAGACTTCTATGAATAGTGATATATTTTATGCAACTGCAAACTAACAGAATATCAGGCTGACAAAAAGCATGACATTTTAATTAAATAATACATTTTGATGTGACATAGTATATGTTTGGAGGAAATGGAGAAGGTGGGAACTCCTTTTCTTTGTCGGAACTTAGAATTCTACAAGATTTATGACTAAAAATCATAGAACAAATCCATGACTTCTCTGGAAAATAACTTTTTATACCTAAATAATGAAAGTAATCAGATTAAGTGTGTGAGAAGACTGTTATTTAGCCTTTACTCCATAGTATTTGTTATCAAATTTTGTATAAAATTTAAAATAAATGTTAGATTATCATGGCTTTTAAAAAATTAATTTCAAAATACAGTTAATCAGGTCATGATTTTTGAGAACATGCTTCTCATTCACATTGTGGAGCTGTATTGTCATTCCGTTTCTTTGTATGTTAAGAAATAATTTAGCAATAAGTGCTGGTTCATTTGGAGAAAAAAAAAAATGCTTCATTTTGATTTCTTCCGTCTGTTTCTTTAGTCATCTTCTGAATCTACATCTCTCTGTCTCTATTACTTTCCTCCACAGCACCTTCCCCACAGGGACCTAGGATTTTCCTGTTTCCCAGCTCCCCTACACTCTCTTGTGATTCCCCACATCTTAAAAAGTCCTGTCTCCTCCTCTCGGGGTCTAGCCTTAACCCTCTACACTCTAGCCATGTCAGCCCAGTTGTTCTGAGGAAAAGTGTTTCTTTCACTGAAGAGCTGCTTCTGGCTGCTTCTGGTAGGATCAATCTATTATGGCCTTTTAAACAAACTTTTAAGAAAATGTTGTTGTCATTTGATACGGGGGCATTTAACACACAGCCTTCTATAACCCTATGTTTTTGTTCAATTAGCCTCTGAAAACTGCTGGCTACATGACTATTCATACCATCTCCTGTCTGCTTCAGAAGCTTGAAACAGCTTCAGAACTTCTTATAGGATTTGAAACATATGTAGTTTATGCTACAGAACGCTCTCCTTTTCCCTCACAAAATTTCCTTTGGTAACTGGACTAAAATAATTTACTTTTTTTTTAATCCCCCTTATTCCCTTCACTTTGTTGTTCCTATATTTTGCATGGAACAAGCACTTGCTCATTAAGACATTCATAATTTATTGAAATAATGGCTATCAGATGACTAGCAACTCCGCTCTTTAAATTAATCTTTTAAACAAAGCCCGTACAAACTTTTTATTTGTACTGCCTCCTTTTCCATTTCACTGACATGCATTATTTTCATGGATTTAAATTAAATAGTTGATACTACTGCTTTTTTCTGTAGAAACTGTTTTGATTAGTTTGTATTTTTTGAGTTTGTTTCATGTCCAGTATTTATGCTATGTTTGTCTGTATTTAATATTGTATAGTCCCTGACAATGATGTTTAGACTCAATGCCAAATAGTAAAAGCAATTTAATCTTGTTCAATGGGACTATACAGATACTAATCTTTTTGTTTCCTTATCCAAGAACAGCTAAAAATATTTGTTAAAAATTGTAGTATTTTTATATATAATTATATGGTAATGATAGCTTAGCAATTTTTGGAAATACTAGGAATGAATTAACGTACAACATTAAGTCCGGTATTATTTCCAGATCTCCCAGTCTTTGGTTAAAACAAATAACTGCACTTCGATGTATATGTACAATCTCATTCATGTTTATTAGATGCTTGATCAGAAGAAAAAGGAAACTAGCAAGGAATTGTTATGTTAATTCTGTAAAAGAAAATCTTGGCTTCATTCATAACTGTTTGCACTGTAGTGTTTGTATTTCATCTTGCTCCTGACGCTTCTTTTTGTTCTTTATCCTGTGCTTTCCTATACAACTTAGGTTTTTATTTTTGCTTTGTCAAGTTAGCACTGATGGTTTTTAGATACAAGAAATAGCAATGATAGTATGGTTTTAGGCATGAAATATTACCAAGAAAATCTGATTCACCAGCATTGTGTTTGCTTTAGGAAAAACACAATCTTGGTATGTGTTTATTTTTTACTTTTGTGATTTCTAACCATAGAGCAAATAACTTACTGTCATACATATAACCTGCATCTCGACACACTCGGTTAAGAGTACAGTTGCTTGATAACAGATAATTGAATAGCAAAGGTATTTGTGTATCTAATAAGCTTTCCATCGCTTCAGAAAAGCTCTTATATTGGGGGGTAGGGGTGGGAGTAAGATACATGAAAGAAGGAAAGAGAGAATTACCCATATTATGCAAAATTGGAGTTTCTTATTTTCATTTACAGATAATCTGCAGGTTATATGTGTGCAAATACAGTAATCAAATAAGTGTGGTTATTTTAAATGCTGAGCAGTAGTCCTTAGCTTATCTGAATGAATCAGGTGAGTGAATATTTCATTGCATAGGTATTAAAGTAAATAAAAATAATTGGTAATTTTTTTCAGAGTTTATATTTCAAATCTAAGGATGTGCATTGCCTTTGCAATTTTCTTTTTAGTCCCAATCATGCATTATATAGCTACTGCTGTAATTATGTATACAGTCTCCTCTCAGTGGTTAGGAAAGGTGATTTAGTTACTCTGAAACTCTCAGCCAGATTTTTTTTTTGTTTGTTTGTTTTTTAACTGATAATGATAGTACAGAGAAATACTTTACTATAGAGTAATGTGGCAGAGAGGCATTGTTCAACAGTGTGGAATTAATGGTGACTTTGCAGCCCTTTTTGGTAAGGGCTGGATATCTGACTATTTAGAAACTTTCTGTGAAAAGCAGAGAAGGTAGATATATATTGAAATCATAGACAAAACTCCCAATAGTAACAAGTAAAAAAAAAAAAAAGGTTTATGTCATAGGAAAGAATTGCAAGCCCAGGTCTTAAACTCTTTGTATTTTGAAGTTTTTTTTAATTCAGGTTGACAGCAGAAAAAGATCTTGGATCATGAGGTTTTTGTCCAAATGCTAAAAAACCCACTGCTATCATGTGAAAACCAAACCCAAAAAACAACCCCCCCAAACCCAAATTAAACTGATGCTCAGCGTTTTTTTTTTCTGAAAATTAAAATTATGGGGATAATTTGACTGTTTTCAATGACTATTTTATATATTTTTAAATCAAAGTTTGATTACAAGTTATAATATATGTTTCTTTGACTGTCATTTGTACTGATACTCTTCAGGAATGGGCAGTGGGAGTGCTGGAAAAGAAGGGGGGCCATTTAAAACTCTTTTAAGACAACAGACTCAGTCAGCTCTGGAACAAAGGGTAAGGCACTCTGTACTTATATTTCTGATCTACTAAAGTGAAAATTTAGCTTGTAGTAAGTTAAATGTTTCCTGTTACTTTCTGTTTAAAAATATGTGTAATTTTTAGGTCTGAAAACTTACTGGAAATGTTGAACGTTTAATAGCATTTTTATGCACAAATTATTTAATTTTTAATATATTACTAAACCATTAAGAAAAGAGTGGAGGAAGTAACTGTAACGTGCACAGCACTCAAGTGATTACAGTTGGTGTTACAAGAAACAGTTATAGCAAAAATTACTGCTATTTAGTCTCTGTAAGTTAGTGATGCATGTGTAAATTTAATACTTTACCATCATGTATTTAGTTATGTTTTTACAGAAGCCAAATGCAGAAACATTGGAATAGCTTTAAACAAGGTGAAAATCCCATTTATAATTGCGAAAACTTTCAGTTTTGAAAAATAGATTTGGTGCATAATTTAGCCTTCGTTCTACTATATGAAATACTGTGCATGTAGCCTTTAAAAAATGGTAACTTAAACAAACCTAAACCACTTCCCAAGCAATAAAAGGGCTTTATAGATTTACAGGTTTTTTAAGAACCTCTGTAGGACTAAAAATGCCATCTGTTATTATGCTGAATAGGCTGTATAATAAAAATAGTGTTTTTAATTCTTTGTTTAAATTTTGGAATGAGTCCTTGCAACTTTTTTTCTACAGATTATATACTGCTTTTGTCAAAATGTTATTAGTGAGGTGTCTTGAAGGAAGAAATGTGAGTGTTTTCCTATTCAGAAATAAATTCTAGCTTAATTACAATTTCTGACTACCTGAACTACTTACGTAGAACCATATACGTTTGTTGAAAATAAAATCAGCTATATCTGTGAAATATAAGTGAATAGCTACTATTTTGAGTAAGTGGATGATTCTCTTCTCATTTTTTGTGTTATCCGTTGCTAAGGGAGGATCGCCTCATAGGTTCTGTAGAAGGCGGGTATGTTCCAAAACATCGTGTGACTCTTTTTGTAGCCCTTTTTTCTTGTATTGAGGGTTTCTAGACAATTATTTGAAATATTTTGGTTTTCTTTTTTGTGGGGTTTTGCAGATTTCTTTGTAATCTTGTTTATGCAGGATTTTGTTTATATTTGTTCTGGGTTTTTTTTAAGAGCATTTATCAGATCGGCATACTTTTGCTTAGTGTTTTGCATGTTGATACATTTCAGTTAAAATTTTAATTTCTCTTTAAATACAAATCCATGGCTTTTTGCTTTTAATGTTTTAGTTTGAAAAAAAATGCTTTAAAAAGAGCCTTTTCTCTGTTTACCTTTGTTTCTGCTAGCGTTTCAGACATTTCATGGCTGATCTGGTATTTCCTTAGGAAGCTTTTTAAAAACAATTAAAAATGTAAATTAAGAACACTTAATGTGTTTTTAGAGCTTGAATTATTTGCACATTGTTTTGAGGAGACCTGTATATTGTCTAGTGGAAAAAAAAATTTACTGTAAAATGGGATGGAAACATGTTGAATCTGTTATTAACGATGATGATGTAGCAAAGCATGCGGACTGTTAATTGATACAAAAAATATGTTCATACTGTCTTTCTGAAAACACCATGTTTGATGTGTTTTTGCTACAGTTACCTTTTTTTCAGTTACGTAACTATAATGAATAGCCCTTGTAAGTTATTTTGTCTGTTTTAAAATTGCACACATAGTGTAGTCTAGTTACCTGTCTGGATTAGTTAGGGTAGCACTTATTTGGGAAAACAAAGAATAAATTCAATATGTATAATATATTTCCACATGTATTAGATGTATAGTAAGTTCTTTTGAGTCTTAGTTCAGTCTGTTTGCATATATGGTAATGCTAAGGCATATTAAAACCAGTTCATTTAACTGTTTGTCTCCACAGCTTTTTTTAATCAAATGTGTTTTTAACGTGTCACTTAAATAACCCTAATTGCAAACCAGAACAGATTTTGTTTGAAGGGTAATATTACTCTATTTCTTCCGGGAAAATACACCAGCCGTGGAAAACTCACATACGTGTTATGTTTTACATTAATATATTTTTAGTAATTCACAGGATACCTATCACGCCAACACACCTGTTGATAGCAGGTGTATATATAGCACAGCTATCTCTGTGTATATTTTTATCTATAAATGTATATGGTATATTTCTGTCAGTGGGAAAATTTGAGCTTATTTTACTCTCAAAAAATTAGCCTATGTTTTTGTAGAAATGGCCAAATGCCGCTCTTGATGGTATTTTATATCTCTGTTGACCTCAACTTGGACAAATGCTGTTTTATTCCTCCACGTTTGCATTCTGCAAGTGCTTGAGAGATCTTTACTGCTGCCTTTTCAAAATGGAGATCTATTGATCTTCATCTCTGAAGAGCACTGCTAGATAACTGTTGTGTTAGAGTGCAGTTCTCTGTGTGATTCTTTTGGCTGAAATGCTGACTTCAGCAATTTTTCTTTCCAGCGACTTCTTTTTACTGTCCAGCCCATCCCCTCAGTTCAGTTGAAGAAAAATTGTTAAGATTGTTTGGCCATCTTGTGAGATGGCACAGTAAACGTGCTTAGACTAAAAATAATTCAACCAGGAAATTAACAGTATTTTAATATGGACCAGTTCCCTACTCTGGTTCAGCCCAAAAAGCTCTATGAACATACCTGAGCATTACAAGCATTATCTGAGGGAGTGGTACAATGGTGGGAATGAGTGAATGGCTGGAAGGGAATCTGAGAACTGCTTCAGCTGACACTAACACCAAATGATATGTGTGTGTAGCCTTGTTCCATGTGCTTGTTCATTATTTTGTGTGTCTTTGTAGGAAATGTAATTAAAAAAGAATACTAGCAATACATGTATGCATATACATAAACATTTTAAAACATTGTATTAAACAAATATTATGAGGATTTTATTGTGATCCTATCAAACTTTCCCCAAATGCCAACTATAAAATCTCTATATAGTTGCAAGGATTAAACCAGTGACAGTTCTTTCAGTGTCTATGCAGTCAATGACTGTGAAATGGTGTAGTGAATTAGTATTGGTAAAATGATTGACCATCTTCAGTTGTAGCTTGGAAACTTTAAGATCATCGTGTATTCTCACACATGGGAATATTCTGTGCTTGCTTCACCTTGGTGTAAAGATAGTCCTTTGCAAATTGCAGTAATAGAGGAGATTTGTAATATGGAAACACTGCATCTGGTTTTGATGGAATTTCTTGTTTTCCATGCGATAAGTATAGCTTTATAATTTTGAAGTGTTACAGATTACCACATGCAGTTGAGGCTGGAACTTGTATTTGAGTAATAAAACAATAAAAAACCCCAAACCTCTAAATGAGCTTAAAAAAGCAAAAAAGGAGGGAAAAAAAAAAGCCATCATACATAGTGATGGAATTGCATCTGTGTCAGAATGAATGAGACATTGTTCATGGAATAAGAGCATGTCAGAATGGTTCAGTGAGTCAGTTACTGAGATTTGTCTGTGGCTGAAATTAACTGATAGAACATAGGTCTAATTTTAGCATGTATCATAATATAGAGTTGCAAGTATCGATGTGCCCGAGTGTATTGATTGAGGCAAAACCATGTTATTACTTTAAAGTTTTATTCCTGGTTTGTAGTTTAGGGAATCAGGCAAACTGGAAGTCTAAACATGTTAAAATTACTTGCAGTACACAGACTTATGAAAATGAACAAAAAATTGAAGTAATTCCTGAATCTCCATGTAAGATTAAAAAGCATTGGATTTGCTTATGCATTAGAGCATGGATTATTGTTCACTTTGTTCACTACATACTGCTTTAGCACAATGTAAGTGTGAGTATATATATGTATGTATAAAATATAAATGGCTTAATGGAATTTCATATAGGTGGCATATGCAGTAAACACTGATTTCTGTAGTTCTGGGAAAGCTATTTTTAATGTCATTAATGTGGGATAACTATATTCAGGGGACAGCAAACGTGTGTTGATATATTTAAATGTAAGTTATGCAGAATGAGTGTCATGGAATTATACAGGGACAAATGTTATCAGTATACTTGTGAATCACTGAACAGTTGATACTACAGAGCCACGGTGAAAGAAGGTTCTAAACGAAGTGTTGATGTACTGGGTTTTTTCCATTTTTTGGCATGAAAGACGTGCAAAAAAGGAGTTCGGACTATGTTGTAGTCAGAGCTTTCTGACTGTTCTGATAACCTGCAAAGTACTTTGTGATCTGTTAGAACCTTCCGGGGGAATCTTTTCTCTAGCCCTCTCTAGAGATCCATCGGTGCTCCTGAAGACAGATTAGTCAAGCAGGTTTGCAGAGTCCTGTGATGAAATCTTCCCGCTTTTTAATTGCATCATAAGGCACGACTGCAGGTTTTGGTGTTTTGGGGGGTGGTTTTATTTGTTGTTTTTTTTTTCCTTCTGGTTGTTGATGCTATGGTTGCTGATTTCAAAGTTTGCCTCTTAATTTTGAAAGTCTAAGCCAAACGAAAATTCAGAAAACTTGAAGTTTGTAGGACCTTTTAAAAGTTGTAAGAGTTCTAATAACAAGGGTGGTAATAATTCTGAGGTGTTAATTTTTAAATCTACATTGGACTTCAGTTTAAGATGACTTTTCATGCCATGTATTGCTGGAAGAACCGTGATCCTCGCTTAATCTGCAGCATGTACACTGTTTAGGTAGAAGCTCAATTGAACTGTACGTTGCAAGTGCTTCAACTATGTGAGAAAGGAATATATACTGTACTTTCTCTCATATAAAATTATGGTGTTTATTTTTTCCATTTAACCAATCATCATGACTATACAAACCATGATTGCATGATTTTTCTTTTATTTTTCTTTTTTTGCCTTTATGCATTTAGAATGGCTGAACATAAATCTATTGCCTTTCCCCCGTGAGTGTGCTATCATGTGTATATTAGACATTCCATAGAATGTCTCTCTAGAAAATAAAAGCTTCCCGTTTTGGGCTCACCTCCTTTGAATATGACTGTTTTACTTCATCATTTGTGGAATGAAAAATTACTGTTATCACTTACTTTGCCTCTTGTATGAACTACATTTTTGAGTAGTTGCTGAAACTTGGTAATTCTTCATTTTAATTATGAATTGGTAAAAACTAATTTATGCAAATGAATTGGAAGTGAACTTCCTTAGTTTAAGAACTTAGAGTTGTATTTCAAAGACCTACGCTTTATTCTAGAAGATGGATATTCACTAGGAGAGCAGTCCATTAGTATTTTTTAGTTATGTTTTCCTGTAAGAAGATATTTATCCTTCTTGCAAGACTACAGTTTGTTTTACCCTGTGCTTCAGGATCAAACTGCAGTCAGTTGTAACAGTAAGACCTAAAAAATGGGGAAAAATGTTCCTTTACTTTGTATCAGCTGATGAGAGTAAAATTATGTTGTCTAGCTGCCATCCTAAAAGTGGACCAATAGAGGCTTTGTTAACACAAATGTGTAAAGTTTTGATTATTTATTAATATTGTGCCAAGATACAACTCTATGGGGGAAAAGTATTCTTACATTGTATAATACCTCTGCTTTTATTATACTATGGGTATATGAAGACATATGGTTACATAGTGCTTAGTAAGCCTGAAGGACATGTTTGGCCTAATGTAACTGCTTTGCTTGTATTTCAGGGAAATTAGCAATTCACTGCATGTTTATTGGCAATCAGCAGTGGTTGGTAAGCAGTCATTTGATGTTTCTTTTTAATCATAACAGGAATTTCCATTTTTTACCTTGACGACCTTTCCACCAGGCTTCCTTGTCCACGTTGGTGGCGTTGTCAGTGCACGGTCTGTGAAGCTCCTGGATCGCATTCACAATCCTGGTATGTTAACACAGTAACAACTTCCTTGCCCAAGTCCAGTCATAATGATCACGTACTGCTAATCTTTATAACTTTATAACATATCAGTATTTGGATAGATACAAATCTATTCTAACAATGTATGTTAAAAGCAGTATTTTTCAGACAATCATTTAAGCTTGAAAAATAATGGTAATTCAGAGGGTATGTTTTTAGTGAGAAACTTTTCAGCAAGTTAATGAAATAATAAAGTACTTTGAATCCAGTAACTTTGCATTAAAAACTGTCATTGAATTATTGGGGGCTTAATTATTTTTTTACCACTCCTTTACTATTAAAACTTGATGCAAGTTTTCCATTCAAACAAAAGTAAGATGAAATACTCGATCTTAACTATGAATGTTTTCTAATTTTCAGCTCCTTGAAATCCCTAAGGACTAATGACTACAATTTAGCTCCGTACATGTTTTTAACCTCTTTTTATAAAACCTTTACAGCTTTGTTTCTGTTCTTAAAAACATATACTGAACAGTCCTTTAAGATTTTTATTTAATATTTACCTGGGAACCCCAGTACTGGAACATGTGTATTTTGCATGTCCTAGTTCTGACATCAGAATTAAGTGACTTTTGACTCTGAAGACTTTGTTATATTCACTGAGACAAGCCAAGGAATACTCTGTAAAAAGTTGGAGTTAACAGCGCACTTAAAAACGCAGACAGAGGAGAGTAAAAATAGCAGCTGTAGTGGTTTTGCATGCACTGGTCAGGAGTAATAAAACAAAGTTTGTGCAAATGCATCTTTTAATTTAAAAAAAAAAAAAATCTTTTTTCCTTTTCTTTCTTCTTCCTGTGGCCCAAGGCAAGTAATTCTGCAAGCAGGTAGATTGTTGCTGATCTAAAGATTCAATAAACTGACAACATGAAATAAAAGCTGAGATTTAATTTGAATTTTAAAAAAAGGGATTTTTTTTTTTAAAAGCATATAGAAAACAATATTGTTCATGTTGTTCTTTTTTTCCTATTTTTAAGATTTATTTCCACAGTGGAGAGAAGATTAAGAGAAATGTCAAAGTATAATTTATATGTGGGTGCTCCCTTTCTTTGCCACAAAGTTGTCTTAGGCTTCTGTATTTTCAGCAGATTTCTGGTACAGGTCACTTACATGCAGAATTTCCTGTGTGATAAATTTATTTAAGACAAAAGAAAAAAAAAAATCAGTTATGCTCAGAAGTTTTAAAAACTAATTTCTTGCATTATGCACTCCTTCATTTTTACCAACTGTCTGAAAGCAGGATAAGAAATAAGAGAAGATAGAGATGCATATTTGCACAACTAAGTGGCTCTTTGCAGTGTTTTTGTGGGACTTGTAGATTGCTCCTGACAAGTGAATGTAAGATCCATGACACTTTGAACTCGGTATATTGCAAAACAATGAAAACAAAAGGGGGAGTGAAGGCACATGGCTATGGGAGGGCAGGTGAAGAAGCAGAAAAAAAATTTCTGATATAGTGATGATCATACTAAGCATGTGAGTCAGCTAAGTCTGTAAAATATTAAAGGAAGCAAATAAACTGGCAAATGAATAAACAGGAAAACGTAGAAGAGGAAAGAACATTTGAAGGGGTGGATTGAGAACTTATCAATAAGACAATAATTGCTATATGCTGTACACTTTGATCACGCCTAGTGCTAGATTGCTATAGCATGCTCCTTTTTTTCCCTTTCTATTTCAGCCTCTTATTAACTCTGCTGTCTGTGTCTTTCCAGTTCCTGTGGAGTGGTGTTGTCAATTGTGTTCTTGTTGGTAGTTTTTTTTCACTATTCTGCTCCTATAACTGATCTACTAATTTGCTGTTTTGAACTCAGCCTTTGTCGGAATAATGGGTAACACAAGATCATACAAACTGCTAGACTGGAATAGTTTCAATTCAGGTATTTTACTAGTCATTCAGTACTACATATGCTGACAGAAATTATGGCAGCTCAGTGAAGTTCTTAGAAATGCTGTAGGATATTTAGGTTAATGCTTCAAATTTAAATCTGTTTAACCATCAAATGCCTAAATGTCTTGTTTTAATGTTGTTAAAGGCTTTCTTTAAAATTGCAAAACATAGTTTTAGAATAAAATAGTATTGCTAAGAATAATTTAATATCAATCTGGAAAGCTGAATGTTCAGATGATTATTTTGTGGTAGCTTTCAGCTCAGTGTCCATGAAGCAAATAATTTAGGGAAAGAGAATGGATTCTTATTTGTACAGTTGGGATCATGTCAGGTATGATTTTTTTGTTTTAATAATTTTTTTTTGATTGGTTGGTTTGATTTGGGGGGGGCTGTTGGTTGGTTTTGTTTTGTTTTGCATGAGCTTGCACTTTCTTCAACAATGGCTGTACTTCTGTTAATTTCAGGAAACTCATGAATGTGTTTGTTCTAAATAATAGACATAAAAATTGTCTGAGAGAATGGAAAATAGACGAAGAGGACGATCTGTTTAAAGAGAAGGGTAGCGTGTAGTCCAGAATTTGTTGGTTCATAAGTTTTGTATTGTAAAATGCAATCAGCTTGCAGGACTTGCAGCATAATGATTTGAACTTTTTAATCACTTTAACACCTAACTTGAAAAAAGCCCCAATATTCTATTTTTTATGCAGTTTTAGGCATCACAGTGTGTAACTTCTTTATACAGCTGCAGAGAGAATGGATGAGTTGATGATGCAGCCTACATAAAAGCTACATAGAGTACTGGCCTCTTATGGGGAGAAATAAAGACTTTTTTTTTCCTCTGGAAATGTAGCATGCTTTGTCAAAAAGAAAGGCATAACTTCTCTGCGTATAATATCCAAGCCAGCAGACCTTGCCAAACTTCAATGTTTTTAAAGCTGGCACAGTAGAAAGGTATAAAGCTGACCTTGGGGGGGGTTTGTTTCCCCCAGAAACAAACTTACTTTCTTAGTACTTCACTGTTGCAGTGCAGCTCTGTGTCATTTGTCTTTGGAAATTGCAGTGTCATGCTCTAAACTTCAGTTTAAATTATCTATATACGTTTTTCATTTCACGAATAGTTCAATAATAGGTAGTGCCTAAAACTATTGGCTCATTTTTATATTCTTGTTCCTTGCTACAGTGAGCATCCTGTAATATTATAATTATGAGGGTTTCTGTTTTTGTTGGTTTTACTTGCTTGTTCTAAAGTGATATCTTTTAAAATGAATTTTACTTTCCGTATGAAAATAATATTATGAAATTCTCAGATCTATTACTGGTATAGCATAGTCTGATCCAAGGTGTTAAAAATAAAAGTGTCGAAATTTTGCGTTTTGTATGCTACCTTGGAAAGTTTGAATTAATTGTTTCTTCTTCGAGGTAGTGTTTAGTAGGATGTTACCATGGAAGACTTTTATTAGAATAACAGAGTAAATGAGTTATGAACAGACAGTAAACATACATTGAGCTACGCTAAAAAGTGATCCAGAAATGTAAGCCTAGGAAGCTAAGGGGAAGTCATGAATTCATTTCTTGACAGAATATTCAAAACAGTAGCCTAAATTTTTTAGAGGTAACAGGAAAAAGAAAGCACATATATAAAAAAAAAGTATATTTATATATATTTTTATATATATAAATATATATATGCATTTTATACCCAGAGGTGGTTGTTACCCAAAAATTTTTGAGTAGAGAGGTCTAAACCAAACAGTAATTTTAAAGTTAATACCTTGCTGAGAACTGTCTGTATTTCTGTTGCCTTGCCGTGTGTCAGCAGCTCTGTAGTAACATTCTTGATTAATCCTACTGGTTAGGGACTGAGCAGGTTATGCTCATATTCCTGGAAGTAAATTTTTTTTTGCAGTGCTAGGTGTGTTGCTGAACAAAGAAGAAAGGAGGAAGAGAGTAGATCAGTTGTTAAATACGATGCGTGATGGATAGTAGAGTTGCAGATTACGTACAAGTTAACTCTGTCTTAGACTGGAATAACGAATATGCTGTGCAGATCTGTTACCATTGAGAAAACAGAGGAAAAGTTTTCTATTCATGAGCCCCTTCTAGGGCTTGCTTGCTAACTGTCATTGCTGGCTAATACTTGGACTGAAGGAGAGCAGGGATTTATACAGCTTAAGGAAAACAATACTACGTCTTTACATTACATTCACGTTAGCAAGAATGTAATCACAACCATGAGTAGGATAAAATTATTTTCCTTTTTGAAAATGTTCAGGCTTCATTTAAGCTTGCTAGTAACCTGTGTTAGCATAGAAGGGTATTTCTTTTTTTTGCCAATGGCAGGGAGGCTTGTTTAATTAAGTGTGTAAGATACAACAGGGCCATCTGATGGTGGTGAAAAGTCAGAGATTTGAAGATGCTTGAAAATCACATGTGGAAGTAAAGACTGACTTTGTTTGATGACTGGAAAAGAAACTACTTAAACATCTGGGAATTGCATATAGTTCAATGACAAAATTGTTTAAATGTTTGTAAAATTATGAAAAGGTGATGATCAAGATGAATCTGCAAAATAAAAGTAGAGAGGCAAGAGCACAAAGTCATAGAAAAGAGGACACATAATACAGTGGAAGAAATACTGTGGTGCTGTCTCTGAAAAAGGATGATAAAGATGTACTATAAATATAAACACATGAAAGGAATCCTGGATCCAGAAGACTGGATCTTGTTAAAGTTTCTCCCCAAGGTTAAATATAGAGAAGAAAGGTTCCTTAGGAAGTGCAAAGAACTTGCTGAATAAAGACTGCTTTTGCATACGGCTGTTTCATAGCACTGACATATACAGTGTTCTCACATAATTACAGTTTTAAACTCCTCATTCAGGGGGCTGCTTCAGCAGTGATTCTTCAGCTCCAGAAGTCAGAAACATGGAAGGAGAAAAGATTGTTAATAAAATTCCTAAGGATCTCCTGGGCTCCTTGTTTGATATCCAGACTTGCTGTTGGAGCGTGAAATTCTCCAGAACTCTGGTTTTATATATGAGAAAATGCAAGAGGAAAGCTCGAATATGTTTTGGTTCTGTAACTGAATGCTTTTTTTTCCACAGAAATACAAACATACAGTGAATGTGCAAATTACATTTCATACTGCTATCTGGGGTGTAAATGTGGCATACCTGTAAGAACACAGTACAAAATGTCAGAATGTTTTTGTTAGTGTCTGATGTGGCTACCATTCAGAACCAGTAGAAAAACAACATTCTGAGCTTGACCTCTCGCCTTTTCTTGGAGAATTTCCAGGTTGACTTCTTGTACATCACCGTCTGTTGATACGATAATGGGAGGTTAAGGCAGTTGTCAGAGGCTTTTCTGAACAGAGTGAGGGGTGCAATGTTTTTCAGTAATATTTTACTCTACTTTTCTGCAACCTTTCCAGAGGAGTGAATATTCCTAAATGGTTTTTATGATTAATGTGAATGGTGTTTGAATGTTCTTTTTTGAAGCAGATGCACCCTTATATTAATGAAATAATTTTCTTTGGGACTGTGCATTATCTTTCTTTTGGAGAGTTCTGAGTAGATATTTATGTAACTGAACAAAGGGCGGTCACTGTTAGCGAGTATAGAATAGTATTCCTGTGTTCTGTTAGAGATTCATAAATTAATAAACTTGGCATTTAAAACCCTTGTTTTAGAATTCTTTGCCTAATAGTAAGTAATGCTATTTAATATGTTCATATTGATTTAAAAGTCTCCCTGAAATTTGGCTAATGGCGTGAAAGCCATAGTAGACTTTTTACTGCACAAATGTTCCAATAAAGCTGTTGCTTATTGTGCCACTACAGTTTGTTTTTGAATTGATAGTACGTAAGAGAGAGAACCTTGAGTCTTGTGGACAATTGTTATTCTTGCACGTAACTCTTCCTAATTTCAAAATATGGGGCTTGACTAAAACTACCATCTTGATATAATTTCCTTCATGGATTGCAATGAGTTTTTTCAGCCTTATGATGTGTCATCTGTGGTTGCAAAGATACACTTGTAGAACTTCTTGCCTGGCTCAAAATATATTGTTAGAAGAAAACTAGAATTATTCTAGTTGAAAGGACACCTTCCTAACTACTACATAATTACAGGTAAACATGTCCTTGTAAAATGTCTACGGACAGTATTGTAGGAAAGTGGCACATAACATAAGTTCTAACTGACCATAACAGGATTATAGAAATAACTCTGGTTAAACGTTAATGGATAAGATCATTACCTGAACTGAATTAGGCAAAAGAGACTTTCCTTCTAAGTGCTAAGACTAAAGTTCCTCAATATGCCATGTTTCATATAAAGAAATATCATAGTTTGTTTTTTCCCCTGGTTCAGTTTGTACTTTGGATTCTGTTGGTGCAATTTGTCTTTGACCTTTTGCGCTAATATTTTCAGTGGTTTTTGTAAGTTTTGAGTTTTTTGGTCTCTCTTAATGCGGTCTCATTGAGGTCCTGAACTTACTCCAAAGGCACTGTAGGAAAGGCTCCTTGGATTCAGAAGTTGAGAGAGGCTTCTCTGACTAGTTTGTCTTAAAACAAAATAAAGAGTTATGAGTGTACAGAAATAATGAATGCAGAGGGTCTGTGAATGTAACAAGTAAAAGCCTGAGGAGTGTAAACAATGAATAGGAAATGCAGAGGCAGTATCATTTCCTGCCAAATAATGCCATCCCATTTTTGCAGTTGTGCAGTGAGGTAGATAGTCTGTGTGGCAGCAAAAAAGCAGCAGTCTTGTCTGTGAACATCTGTCTGTGTTTGTTGAGAGATTAATTATTTGTGTTTAAAATTCTGTACGTTTCTTTCAAGGACTGTGTTAGATAAATTAGTATTATTGTTGCTTGTTTTAAGGTTCCAGCTAGTTTGGCTTGTTTAAAGCTTTAAATCATACTTGTAGTTCATTTTGTGATACTAGTTATAAAATAGATAAAATGTGGTTTAAGAAAACCTGTCCTGTTATAGCATAGTGTCTCCAGCTTTGGGTAATAGCCCCTTTTGTTGCTCTCATTTGAAGATGTCCTTTGAAGATTGCTCATGTTTCAAAAGGGGTTGCATTTATTGTGCCAAGATGACAAAGCAACAGAGAGATACAAGATAGAATAAGTAGTTTCTTTATTACCTAGCAGCTCTTCAAAGTGGCAGACCTTGCCTTTGTTACTGTAATAGGATCAATTAAAACAGATTCCTAGATCTTCTTTAGCGTCCCACTCATCTTACGATTAGAGGAACCTTACGCACAGCTGTGAGGACGTCACCATTATAGGATGACTGACTGATCGAAATAATAACTAAAAGCTGGAGTGACAAAGTTACATATTTAGGCCTGGCACACTGATTTTCCAGAGACAAACTAATTTCCAATATTTAACATTTTTTTTAATGTCTGGGCAGTACTTTTGAACTTTTATTATTCTGAGGAAGTGTAGTGAAGTTTAAAGCTTTATTTTTAGTGTTATCTTAATAGTTTAATTTTAGGTTTAATTTTTAATATGTACATATATAAGTACTCAACATCTTTTTTTGTCTTCAAATGCTGTATCTTTTGATTTTATTTTAGTTTTTTAAAATTTTATTTAACTTGTATCACACAATGATTTCCTTTATCTATAAATTAAATTATTACTGCAGTTTTGGTATTACTGCAGGATTTTTTTTTTTTTTTTTTTAAAGATGACACTTTTTTGCAGCTTGGGCTGTTCCTATCAGACCTTCATCTATGATTAAAAGCAAAAGTTATAGGATGTATTACTGTTACGGCTGTATAGTTAATGTTTGGTGGTATTTGCAGCAGATTTTTTTGAACCAGTTTATGGAGAACTATTGCCTCAAAGATTACTTTTAATATTTAGAAAAGGTTAAATTATGCTGTAGTCTGTCCAAGTGATTCTTGCATGTTTATTCCTAAGATCAATTACATATATCACTTGCAATGTGTGACTGATAGACAAAGTGTAGAACAGTGGAGGTTTGCTTTTTTCAGCCTGAAAATCCAAGTAGTTACTCTCTCTTTTTTTTTTTAATCTGGGACATTCTGTTCAGATTTACAAAGTTTGAATTAGTTTAGGACACAGATGTTATATCACAGTGGACTATATAAAATACTTGTGTTTAGTGATGTCAGTCATAAGACTTACAAGATGCTAATCTTTAGGTATTTGAGCATTTAAACTGTTCCAAATAATATTTACTTGAGACGAGGAAGAAATGCAGGGAGACATCTCCAGGCTTGCTGTCAGGGATGTTGAGACTATAAAGTTGTTCAGGAATACATGGCTGAGAGAGTTAGCTGATTGGAAGTAAGGTAGGATTCCAAAAGCCAAACTTTGAATTAGGATTTTTATAATTCCTTTTTAGGGGTGAGATAGGTAAAAACATCTCCTGATCCATTTTAAAATTCCTTAATGGAAGTATAATTCCATATGTTTCTGTCTAAATTACAAATGCATTCACCCATATCAGAAATACAGAAGCTATGGAGATTCTGTTAATTCTGTTTCATATTTAAAGTAATTTCTTTTTTTTTCTTTTGTAAGAAAAAACAGGGTATTCTCTAGCCTCCTAGCAGTGATGTAGGTTTTATCAAGGAATTTGGAATATAAGAAGAGAATTCAGGATTTTTGATGGGAATGTTACTAAGAGGAACACTTTGCTGCTTCTCCATCATGGGGTATATCTTGGTATTAAAGCTAACACTGCTCAGTAGTGAGCTGCCACTAAAAGGAATGATGCTGCTTTTCTGTACAATTTCTGCCATGTGTTCTTGTAGTCTTCTGGTGGTCGTGTAGTGATTTGGCTTGACTGACCCAATAGAAAACTAGCCCTGCAGATGAATAGTTTTGTGTTCAGTCAGCCAGCTGAAATATCTCATGCTGTAAATGCATGAAAGGTGGATGCAGTTTTAATCCTAAATGTTCTTAAAATTGTTTCTTCATCCAAACTTAAACCAGCTTTTTTGTACATTCAGGAGTTTGGGCTTGAGAAGTGACGTATATGTTCTCTGAGCTCATTTGGCAGAAAAGCACTGATTCAATACTATTCTCCAGGCTGAATATTTTGTAGTTTAAGCTTTGTAGGAGTAAGTGTACCTGTTCTCTTTGGTGGTGTGATTCCATTGTTTTCTGCTGTTCTAGTGTATCTTAGTTTTAATTTGGTAAATCCAAATTATCTACTTCCTTCAGTTCCGTATCATAAGCAAAGTTTTCATTTTCACATCTTCTAGTCTTAAAGATGAATATAGGGAGTAATTTTTAAAAAAGCATGGAGTGGCTTTGAAAATCTTCTGAAAGTTTTAGGTTAGTCTGTTGTAGGTTTAGTTATTTGCTACCCAAGTTTTGTGTTTAAACTTTACAGACAAGAGAATTTGGCTTTTTGTACACTTACTTTAATTGTTAAATATTTTAGAAGGATGATAGGAAATGTCAGTATTTATGGGATAACCAGAGAGGATTAAATTAAACTTCAAGGTCCAGGGAAGGATGCTTGTAAACGTAACAAAGGTGTCTTAAAAAAAACCCAAACCAAACCTACAAAAAATCCCACACTTTTTTCTGTATAAGCTGATTAATAGGTTGTAATGAAGAAGATACAAGAACAAGGGGATAAGGAAGGCATGGATAATGGCTCTGCCTAGTGAAAGACTCAAAGATTGAATTTGAAGTAATATTATTGGTGTCTCCATTGCCATTTTTGAGACAACAGAACAATAAGTCATTTGTAGATTGTGGAAACTTTCATAGTGTGATTGTCCTCCTCATTTCAGAATGTTACATGATAAATGTAAATATTTACTAAATTATACAATATTAAAATAAGTTTAAATGAGTCATACAGTTCCTACTTCAGAGTAATTGTCTCAGGATGTCTAGGGATTCAGCTTTAATACAATAACTCTTGAGTACGATCTGTGTAATCAAGAGACCATTCTTAATTTTTCTTCAGTTTTTAAAAACCTGTATGGACCTCGCATAATGCAGATTCTGGCTAAATCTTGAAAGGCCCTGTACAAGTGAACCTCTAGCAAATGACTTTGGAAAGGTGTTTCTTCTTATGAATCAGAAAGTATTGATAGTGTGTCTAGGGTTATCTCCAGGTGAAAGATTTGGACAGGATGTTGTCCTATCGACAATACAGCCTCATAGAAGTCAACCTCCTATTTTGAAGGAAAGAGATAGGTGAATTGGTGGTGGATGGAACTGATTCAAAGAACATTTAGGGCACAAAATGAGTACAGTGCTGTTTGTATCCTCTAAAGCTGTTTAATAAAATAAGTTTGGAAAGTTTCAGTTGGCAGAAGTTTGAGTTGGCATGATTTTTATAGAATACTGTACTGTTGACAACATTGTTTCTCAAGTCTTCAACTCTAGAAACTGTACTCTGCTTCCACTTTGTTATAAATATCATGCCAATTTTGAAACATTAATAAAAGTAGGTTTAATATTCAGTTTGGTTTCCAATAAAGGGTGCATAATAGCAGTGTAATTTTTACAAACTTTTTTGTTTTGAAGTTGTAGATAAACTTTGCTATAAACTACTCAGTAGATTTGCTAGAAAAGCTTGTGATTGAGTGCTATGTATGCTTGCCTTTTTGCTTCCACCTAGAATCCAGGGCCATTACTTTCTGTAACCATTTCAGTGAGCTGCCATAGTTTTCAGTCTGTACTGTCACCTGATCCAAGCATGCGCCAAAATACCCACCGTTTCTGGCTACTGTCTGCTGAATCTGCTTTGCAAATCCTTAGTTCTTAAGCTTTTGCCTTAGCAAAAACCAGCAACAGACACTCTTACGGAGTGTACTGGACACATGCCATCCTGCTTCCCTGACTCCTCTAATTGTTTATGTAAATCCTTAGCTTTACTAAACTTGTAAATGCTACAATGGCACCCCCATGTGAAATTGTGTGGCTCATGTGTCAAAAAAGGCTGCTTGTTAAAATATTTGTCAGAAGAATATGAATGCTACACATTGCACTGCATTCAGTGTTTTGTATCAATTTATTATTGCAATGTCATGGTGTTTGATTTTAATTGTAGACAATCATTTTGTGTTTTAATATGCAAAGGTAAGTTCATGTAAACGGTGAATGTACAGTATTTATATATAAACATACTGATTCGTATTTTTGGCCTCCTTCTGGAAGAAAAAAAAATAATTAAATGTGTTAAGCAGAGGACCCAGTCTTCTTTACAAACACTTGCTTATGCATGACTCGTAATGACATTTTTGAACTTGCGCAATGAGAATTTGTTAGATTTTTTGAAAGATACTGGGCCTGATCCTGTTAACACTGAATTCAATGGCTGGAAAATTGTTCTTATTCTAATAATAATGAAAATTATCCATTATATTACTGTAGTTAATAGTTTTGTTAATTCTGATGTTGAACAGATTCTCAGAGTAAAGGGTTAAATGTTGCTTTAGCAAGACATAGTGTTGAGCAACCTCACAACAATATGTGCTTTCCATTATGGTAAGGCATTCTTGTAGATAAGTTAGGTGGGAAAATTGTTTTAACTCTCTTAGGAACTTGTTCCTAAACCTTAATTTAAACTATAATTTTTTGTCGAGGAAAGTTAAATGTTTGCATACAGTTTGGGACCCGTCACTACTATTTCTACCTTTTCTGTTACCCTTAAGCATATCTGTTCCCTTTCAACATTTCATTCTGTTTCAGTTTTTACTGTGACTACATACCTTTTCAGTGTCATGTTCTTGTTTGCAATCTTTTTCTTTATTCCACAGCGCTTTCCCTGTTCATCCCCAGTCGCTTCACCTGTTGCTCACTTTCAACTCCTAGTCACGACTTCACATTTCTTGCACTTTTTGTCATAGAAAGGTCATTGGTGACAAGTAGGAGCAGTTTTTGCCAAATGGTATCTAAAGAGAAAAGTGATGATTTAGTAAAATTGGCTTTTTCGTCTTTGTTTATGTCTAGAAAAAGGTTACTTCTCCTTTGCAGGTGTTTTTCTGTGAAGTACAGAAATTTGTGTGGCTGTTCAGTCAATGTTTATAGCCAGCTGCCTGTGATCAAGTCTAATGGAGCAAGAATTGTTCTGCATACTCAGTGAACCACTTTTCCAACTGCTTACACTTTTCTGTTATAGAGAAGAACACACATTGATAAGCAATCTTCTTGTCCGTGATTGGATGGGGAAGGAGGAATTGCTCCTAAGATCCATGTCCCTTCCACCATGAAGAGTTAGTGCTAACATTTACAGAATGTGCTTGTGGTCTCACATCTCCCATACAGCTCTCCATTTTGTCAGATGTTGTAGCCTTTGCCTTAAAATGGATTTCCAAAGTTACTCTGTTCACCTACCACTACTGCCATTAACTGGTGGCAGCAATCAACAGCCTCTGTTCAGACAGAGGTGCACAGGCAAAAGAGAAGACGTTTTGCCTCCCACTTTCCTTTATGTGTACCGCAAATGGTTCTCATAGTTGAGCTTGGGAACTCCAGCCCTATGATGTGATGGGTTATTTCTGCATGAGTCTCAGCGTTTGAAAGCTGAAAAGTGTGAGACCTTGCTAGCGGGTACTCCAACCGTCTGAGTCAGGATTACTGTATATCATCTCAAGCATTTGATTTTCCCAGTCAGTGAAAGTGTTTAAACAGTGTTTTCATGTTGAGAAATGGCAAAGTGCCAGTGCCTCAAGATTCTTCTGGTAATGCATTGAAACCTGCTGAAGGTAAACTCGGATATAATGGCCCATGATTGATACAGTTCATGAAAATCCTCATTCTCTTGTGTCTTAATGTGTATATTTTTGTCTTGATTGCGGAGAACCTTCCTAAGAACTGTCACTGTAGGGTTGTTTGTTTTTTTTTCTGTTCAGTGTTCATTTCTTAAAGCAAAGGTTGGATAAACTTCAGTCTGCACACCCAAGGCTGCTGTTAGTCAGTACAGTGCTGTAAGTTACATAAGCATTAATGTCCAAAGTTAGGTATAGTTGAATATGCATACCTCTGTACTCTTTTTTTAATTAGAACATGACCATTAGTTTATTATAGAAAGCTGAAAGCCTTGTACTAAATGAAAAGTTGAAGTAAATTCATGAATGAATACATCTTGCTGTATAATATTTTTGTTTCAGTAAATTTCAAAGTATGTGTATATCTGCATTTTTCATTTTTGTTTGTCATGTTGTCAGAGAACCTAGTGTATGATATAGGGTTATCATACACTATATTTATAAATATTCCTGATAGTACAAAATTGGTTCCAAATGAATCTCAGGTTTTGACATTGATATTTTAAACTATGATTCAGCAAGGAGATATCAATGGCTAGAAGTTTGTATCTGTGCAAAGTTCAGTTGGTTTCAGGGAAATTGTATAAGAATCTATCTACTCAG
The DNA here is from genome assembly GCF_000699145.1 of Aptenodytes forsteri. Taxonomy (NCBI): domain Eukaryota; kingdom Metazoa; phylum Chordata; class Aves; order Sphenisciformes; family Spheniscidae; genus Aptenodytes; species Aptenodytes forsteri. The sequence goes on from NW_008795252.1 coordinate 7,680,278, forward strand.
AACCCTTTGTAGTATCTGAGTGCCTATAGTTTGTTATTGTTTTCCCCCTTATTTTATGTATCAACAATTAACTCAGTTTTCAACTAAGTTCATTGGTACAGGTAAGCCATTTTGAAATAAGAAACAGTTGATGAACTGTAATTGTAAACGACAGTACTCGTTGACGTCTCATGTAAAGCTTGTGAGACGAGATTTCGTTCTGGGAAACTAATTGGTGAACAGTTAAAATAAATGGATTGCATAAACTTATTCTAGTAGCACTCTTTTTTGCATTTTTAATGTAGTATTCAAGAAAAGCAGGTAGGATACATTTTAACTTACAACCTCAAAGACAATAAAGGTAATTGGAATCCATTTGGGGGGAGGGGAAGGTGGGGTTGCCAGGATAATGAAACAAAAAAGCATTGACAAATATGTAGTCAACATACATCTTGTACTTCTTAATGTTAATGTAGAAGTAGTTTCAAATACCTATGGTTTCTCAAAGTTAGGAGCGCTGAAATAAGGACCACAGAGCTGTGTGTTTGATTAGTGATACAGTCTTGAATAAATATTTTTAAAATCTGGTTAACAGAACTGCTTGCAGTCGGAAAAACTATTGAGGTTATTTCAAAGATGTCAAGTGTATACCGAAGTAAAATATTACTTTATTATTACACATACTGTTTCATTACTACTACTAGTTTTTCAATATTGCAGAGTATCTGTGATGCTTTGTTGCAAATTACGTGCTGCTCTTGTGTTGTTGGAAACTGACAGTATGGTCTTCAAGTGGGTAGAGATTGGAACAGTATCTACAGTATTTTGTTGTTATTTGTCATATGGATGACAACAAGAATGCAGTAATTTGTCAGAACCTGTTCATGTGGGTGATGAACAAGAAAATTAATGAAAAAGCCCCATTAGTGTTTGCTTGAAGTGCGATAGCTAGGAAATAAAAAGTGTCCAGATACAACAAAACACTTGAATATGAAAAATTTGACTTTTCAGATTAATTGCATGAAACTTTATGTTGACATAGTGCAGAATAGTGAACTGATTTATACTTTGTCTTTCAGATGAACCAGAGACACGAGATGCATGGTGGGCAGAAATCAGACAAGAAATAAAATCCCATGCCAAGGCATTGGGTTGTCATGCTGTAGTGGGCTACAGTGAATCAACTAGCATTTGGTAAATCATGATGATGATTTGATTTTCAAAATGCCACAGAAAGTTTATTTCATCTTCAGTGGATTAAAAATGATGAACTATTTCAACACAGTTGTTGGTACTGTGTAGTATACCTTCTTTGGACAGTTTGTTAACTTTCTGAGATATCACTATTGTGCTGCTTTTTTTTTTTTTAATATGTTTTGGTTTGGGTTTTCATTGGGTTTTAAGATTTTTCTAATGAATGTTACAATTTTTACTTAAAAAAAATTTCAAACCTACATATTTGCTTTTGGAGTAACAACATTAATTTATGAAGTTTTCTAAACCTAATCTACCTAAATAGTTAAGACTTTTCCTAAAAGTGTATGTATTGCAGTTTCATTATTGGGTAACAACTGGCAGACCAGTACTTAAATGGTAAACCTCAAACTTAAGTAACAAGTTCTTTACTAGGAATATATTAATTGTAAGTTAAAGGAGAATATGCTGCCTGATAGATCTAGAATACTTTAGGTGTGAACGTTCTGTATTTCTTTCTGGAAAATGCATGTCACTATTTTTATCTTTCAGTACTACAGTAGTGTTTAACATATTAAAGTGCAGCTGTGCAGTAGTCTTTCTGAGGTTGGATTCCCCAGCTCTGCATCCTATTCAGGCCAAAACTCCAGTGTCTTACTGTATTCCCTTTGGCTAAGAAAATTCCAATCTTGTGTATTTTGGTGGCTTAATAACAAACTTTGTGAGAGGCTTGGAGATTGGGAGAAATAATTTGGGATTCATCTAATTACTCGTCCTTCTCTCTGGCCCGGGAAAGGTTGTGTCTCTTTCTAGCTCCAGAAAGTAATCTATGAAGAGCTCTTCCTGGGGCCAAGTATGTCTGACAGAAAAGTGCTCTGGTTCACTAGTTGTTTTGAATTGCTTTAGGAAAGTAACTGAAGCAAACTCTGACATCTGAATTTATTTTCTGTCAAGTTGATTTTGCCTAAATACTTCAAAGAAAAAGCACTAAAGATTTCCTTTTTTAAAGAGAGAAGTTGGAAAAAGAAGTTTCGTTTTACTCTGCAGTTGATAAGTTGAAGAAAGAAATAGAGTTACACAGTGCTTTCATGAGTGCACACCATCTGTTGGTAAAGTAGTAAGATAACCAGAAATTACCAGTCTGAAAGCCATGGCATTGATTGCTTCACATCTGTTGCTCCTTCACATTTATTGCTTCACTGCAGGTAGAAGGAAAAAAAACAACCACCAGATATATTGATCTTTCACAAAACTTGAAAACAATTTTTGGAAGTCGAGTGCTTGTGCTAGTAGAGTAGGAAAACAGGAGAACTTACTTTACAGACGAGGCATGGTTTGTATTCCTTATGCTGTCTGGTCTGGTTATGTCTTGTCTTGCTTGGTGTGTTAAAGACCATATTTACCTCAGAATTGCAATGTGCAAGTTCCCATCGCTGAGGGATGAACTTCCACTAAAAATGGAAGATTTATTCCTTTGCCTGTCAGTCTCCTTGTAAAAAGCATGAATATATATATTTTTTTTTTCTCCCTACCTTAACTATGAGGAAACAATGTACAGAGTGTAGATAGGCAGTCAGTTGTTGGGTTATTTCACACTTTCATTTTTCTTAAGGAATTTAATATGGTAGTATTTGATCATTGATACAATAGTGTATTAAAGTTCCCATGCTTACTTCCCAGTTCAGCTTTATTCCATGCTTAAAGAGCAAGGCTCTGTCTGTAAGTACTGGTCTGCCAGACATGTTATGTATGAAAAATTATTCTGGAAAGAGAAACAACAAATAAAAAAGGCACATGTATCATTTCTAGAAATGTGGGAAAGCTTTTCTCTGTATTTTTTCCAATATGGTATTTTAAGTACTGAATGTTAGAGATTTGTTTCTGATGTAACAATTTCAGAAATATTAAAAGCTCTGTGATCATAGGCACTTTGAGAGCTTTAAATCTGCTAAATCATGAATATGGTCAGTTACTTTACATGCTAAATGTACCATTATTGTAGTTGTTCTTAGTCAAATTTTACTGTTTTGCTACTTTTTATCCTCCAAGAAGCACCCTTGTCAGTGTTGTGTTGTAACTTCATTTTGAGAGTGAATGTTTATAAGATGATGAGGCTCTCAACTTCCATTTTACTTTGGTAAACAATTACGCCTTGTTTTTTTTAATGTTTCTTTGCTTTTGTTGCTTGGCTGGATTTCTTTGCATTATTAACCATAGTATTGAAAATCATACTTAAACCTGGTTAGCCCTTGTGATGTTACAGCATATTATTTATAACGCAGGGCAAAGCTCTTTAGTCTTTCCATTCAATCCTTCTGCATCTCTTGCTTATACAATGGTTTAAATACCAGAAAAGGATTGTTTGTGAGATTTAATGGATAAAATTGCACAAATGCACAAAATTAGTAGTTGTATTGAATTAATTGAGACTTTTGTACCAGCCTTTTAATCTTAATAGTTTTAAGTAAAAGTAGCATTAAGTAGTAGGAATTCACTTTGTTGTAATTCTTTTCTCTTATAGTGAAGAGGTCTGTATTTTGTCCGCGTCTGGCACAGCAGCTGTACTGAACCCTAGGTTTCTTCAGGATGGCACCATGGAAGGCTGTTTGGAACAAAGGTTGTCATGGCAGCCTGGCTTCTTTTCCATAGGGTCAGAGAAGGGAGAGGTTGATTTTTTTCCTCAGAGCCAAGATAGTTCTTCTCTATTAGGGTAGGTTACAGTGTTACAGTGCAGGATGCGGGACCAACCACTTTACTGCTTTTCACTAACAACAACAACAACAGAAGTAATGGAACTCTGCACCAAATTAGATATTCTGTTTTTATTTCTAACAGTCTGAATAAGGTAACACATTTGACTACTAACCACAGATCATAACTCAGTTTTTTTCTTTGCCGCTCTTCAGGTATCTTTCTCAACTCTATATCACACTATAAAAAACGACAGATGTATGATAAATTATGTAAGCCAAAAACTGCTGTGGCTGTAATATGTGTATATATGCTCTCTATATACTATTTAAAAGCTGTATGGGAGGTAAAATAGCTTGGTTGTAAAAAAAAGATGGTGCCAGATTTTTATGAAAGATGTATGTTTTAGTTGACGTTTATGAACAAAGTCACAAAACTGAAAGAAAAACATGAAGTTTCCCTTTGTTTCTACTCTTGCAAATAAAATTTGAAGAATGAGTATTGACAAACAGTTATTTTGAGGAAAAAATAATTAGATTAACTAATGCATATTGGTAATTTATTATGTGTTCATCAGGATAGTCATCAAATACTTCAAGGGATTATTGTAGTCGTAAGTAAGGCTATTTATTACACCTTAGCACTTGCATTACTTTTTCCATAATAACCCTGCCAACATAGAATTATTTATTATTTTTCTACTTTGTTAGCAGGAGGCCATTATCTTCTCGTGTAGATAGACCTTTGAAAACTGTAGCCAGAACAAAAATATTTGTTTCCGTATTCACTGTATGATGGAGAGAAAGAAATATCATGTTTATTATACGAAGAGAATTGCATTTTTACCAAAATATGTATTTCAGTGCTACTAAGAGTCTTGGCAAAGATTAGAAATACCAAAGGAAGGTAAAACAACTAAACAGACAAAGCCCATGTTTGAGACAAAATATGATAACTTACGAACAACAATATTTGTTTCCGTATTCACTGTATGATGGAGAGAAAGAAATATCATGTTTATTATACGAAGAGAATTGCATTTTTACCAAAATATGTATTTCAGTGCTACTAAGAGTCTTGGCAAAGATTAGAAATACCAAAGGAAGGTAAAACAACTAAACAGACAAAGCCCATGTTTGAGACAAAATATGATAACTTACGCTCTAAATCTGTCACATTTGCTTAACATCTCTTCAAAATTCACTGAGAAGAATTGTTTATGTGAAACAATAAATTTGCAGTGATGCAGTTAGCCTGTGCTTTCCTTGTTCGTATTTTTATAGTGGTCATTCCTGGATATCTTATGGGGGAGTGGGACTACGTGTTCTAAATGAATAACGAGTTTACCTAATACCTTATCTTAGGAAATTATCTTGCTGTTCTTCTTACAATGTTAATATATATTGTGCTGCTTCTCAGTGGGATGGTTGGTTTGTTGTTTATGTTCTGCTCATTAGGTTTGTGTAGGTTTTTGGACACAATCCATGTAAAAGAGACTTTTCATTGTATTTGGTACAGCAAATTCACTGTACAACTCTTGTACCATGGACTACATTTAGAAATCATAGTGCCTAAAGCCAGCTCAGTAATGTTTTAGGTTTATATAAGTCATTGGTCATTGTATGTACTTTTTCTTGATCCCTGCATAACAAGTTTCAATGCAAGTTTTATTTATAGCATTTTAGCTAGTAGCGTGCAGCCTAATTTTATTCTTCTAATTCATAAAATGCAATACTTGTCACATTGGTATAATGGAGCAGAGTATAGCTGCAGTGTATGATTTAAGTAGGTATCTGTAGGTGTTTATACACATGTGCACATATTGATCATTGTTAATAAGATGCAGATGTTTTAAGTATGTTCTCCATAATGTATTTTTAGGATTGAAGAAGCTTCACCACCAGGTTGTGGATTTTGCCATATACCATATGATGAATTGAACATGCCGTTCCCTGCTCACCTCACTTACTGTTACAACTGCAGGAAGCAAAAAGTTCCTGATGTCCTTTTCACCACAATTGATCTTCCTGTAGAGGCAATAGTTATTGGGAAGGGATGTCTTATTCAAGCCAGGTATCTATCAAAATGGTTTTTTTAGTGAAGTTTTGGAGATCTTTGAAAGAGTTCCTGTTGCTAAAATCCCGTATGTCATCAAACCTTAAGTTTTTATGTTGAATTGCTAGGAGTTAATGACAGTGCATTAGGGTACGGGAGGAGGAGGACAGCCTTCTCCTCCCCATGTTACGTGTCTTGTCTGTTGATGGACATCTGGTAACTTACCATGTTGATGGACATCTGGTAAATGTTCTGCCTTTTTTTTTTTTTTTTAATACCTATGGGGATTGTTGTATTTTGTCTGCCTGGATGTAAGAGTTTTCATGATTTAACTTGCTGTTTGGGGCTGCTAACGTGGTCAGATACAGCTATGGCACTGGAAAGTCAATGAACTGTTTGAATCAGTTGTGTTAATTCTGTACCAATGTCCGTAACTGAACATCATCTCTGTAGAATTGTTGGCTATGTCCAGTTTATGCTGTGGTCTTCGAATTTGAATTTGGAAAAGGGAATAAGGTGGTTTACAGTGGGAAAGAAGGAAGGGTTAGCTATGTACAGTCTGTATGGGTGGCCAACTACATGAATAAATAACTGGTTGGATGGTTGGGCTGAGAGGGTAGTGGTTTATGGTTCGTGACCCACCTGGATGGCCATTACAAGTATGATGGAGACTGCAGTGTGACCTGTCTTGTTGAACACCTTAATGATGTGGAGGGGATGATGGACTGCATTCTCTTCAAATGTGCCAGTTACACCACAATGAGTGGGACCAGACAATATGATACCTGTCCGGTTTTGTCCTCCTCTGAGAGTAAGAGAGACATCAGAAAACTAGAGCAAGTTCAGTGGAGGGCCACCAAGGGAGTAAGGAGCACCTGCCCTATGAATAGAAGCTGCGGGTGCTGGACTCTCTCAGTTTTGAGAGAGGAAGGATTCAGGGGGACCTAATAGCAGCCTGCCAGTACCTGTAAGGAGGTTACGGAGCATATGTAGCCAGGGTCTTCACAGTGCTGCGCAGTGGGAGAGTGAGAGACAATGGGCCTAAGTTGAAGCAGGAGAGATTCAGAGTGGATATAAGGAAAAACTACTTACCCATGAGGACAATCAGGCAGTGGAGCAGATTGCCTAGGAGGTTGTGCAGTCTCTATCTTTGGGGAGTTTTCAAGACCTGACTGGATAAAGCTCTGAGCATCCTGGTCCAAGCTCAGAGTTGACCCTGCATTGTCTGTACAGGAGGTTGGACTGGAGACCTCCTGAGGTCCCTTCTCACCTGAGATTTTTTTGTGATCCTATGATTATCATTCTCCGATTTCTGCTAGAGCAAAATTACTGGAGCCACTGTAGAGATGTGTTCTGTGCTCCTCCTTTGGTATTTTCTGTATTATCAAACTCTGTGTTCAGCACCATTGTGGAAATTGACTTCTAGTGTCACACAGTGGTCCCCGATCTGTGTCTGGAGAAGTCAATGAACTGTTTGAATCAGTTGTGTTAATTCTGTACCAATGTCCGTAACTGAACATCATCTCTGTAGAATTGTTGGCTATGTCCAGTTTATGCTGTGGTCTTCGAATTTGAATTTGGAAAAGGGAATAAGGTGGTTTACAGTGGGAAAGAAGGAAGGGTTAGCTATGTACAGTCTGTATGGGTGGCCAACTACATGAATAAATAACTGGTTGGATGGTTGGGCTGAGAGGGTAGTGGTTTATGGTTCGTGACCCACCTGGATGGCCATTACAAGTATGATGGAGACTGCAGTGTGACCTGTCTTGTTGAACACCTTAATGATGTGGAGGGGATGATGGACTGCATTCTCTTCAAATGTGCCAGTTACACCACAATGAGTGGGACCAGACAATATGATACCTGTCCGGTTTTGTCCTCCTCTGAGAGTAAGAGAGACATCAGAAAACTAGAGCAAGTTCAGTGGAGGGCCACCAAGGGAGTAAGGAGCACCTGCCCTATGAATAGAAGCTGCGGGTGCTGGACTCTCTCAGTTTTGAGAGAGGAAGGATTCAGGGGGACCTAATAGCAGCCTGCCAGTACCTGTAAGGAGGTTACAGAGCATATGTAGCCAGGGTCTTCACAGTGCTGCGCAGTGGGAGAGTGAGAGACAATGGGCCTAAGTTGAAGCAGGAGAGATTCAGAGTGGATATAAGGAAAAACTACTTACCCATGAGGACAATCAGGCAGTGGAGCAGATTGCCTAGGAGGTTGTGCAGTCTCTATCTTTGGGGAGTTTTCAAGACCTGACTGGATAAAGCTCTGAGCATCCTGGTCCAAGCTCAGAGTTGACCCTGCATTGTCTGTACAGGAGGTTGGACTGGAGACCTCCTGAGGTCCCTTCTCACCTGAGATTTTTTTGTGATCCTATGATTATCATTCTCCGATTTCTGCTAGAGCAAAATTACTGGAGCCACTGTAGAGATGTGTTCTGTGCTCCTCCTTTGGTATTTTCTGTATTATCAAACTCTGTGTTCAGCACCATTGTGGAAATTGACTTCTAGTGTCACACAGTGGTCCCCGATCTGTGTCTGGAGCACCTGCAGATGTCCCATTTTCTGTAGAATGATTCCTTAAACATTCCCACCCCCCAAAAAAAAAATGAAAAAAGAAAGACCTGAATCTGTAGTTAGAAAGATTTTGAGGTGAACTTGTTATGATTGGGTGAATTACTGTGTTTTCCTGATCATGTAATAAATGTGGTCCTTAGAAGAAAGCATCATCTGTTCATATCACTAAAACATAGAATTGTCATGTGCTCTTTTTGAATGAAAATTTGTCACTGAAAGTAGGCAGTCATTACACTGGTGTAGGGTTTGAATTTCAGCTTATGGGACTAAACCCAAAGAGTGGAATATGACTAACATAATATAGTCAGAGATGGGATTTCTGTGCTCTTTCTTTTATTCTTTTAAGATAAGTGTTTTTAGTCTGGTTAATACTTGAGCTGTGAGGGCACTTGTTTTTTTCTTTATTCTGAAGTGTGCCTTGAAGAACTTGTATTAATAGGAATTTTAAAAGTTCTACCAATGGATGTAATTTCCTGTGCTTGTACCTGAAGTGTTTAAGAGGTTTGCAGCAACAGAAACAGATGTTTGCATGTGGGGTCTTACTAGAAGAAAAGCTGAAAATACAGATTTTCAGATAAGACAGTCTCGAGTTCTTGTAAAGAACTGACAGTATTTTACAGTTGTGGCAATCTAGAAGAATACAACTCATCAGTTCTGAGGCTCAATTGAAAAGGGCCACAGTAACTTTCCCTTGAAATAATCTATTTTTGTGGGGGGGTGTTTAACAAATACCAGACAATTTGCAATAACAGAGAAGTTGTGTTTGTCTTCAGTATTTGCTTGACAAAAGTGAGCAGGGCAAATTTTTAACAGTTGCTTCTATATGATAGGAGTGTTAATATATTTAGCCAAACATCTAGTAGATGGTTATCTGGAATCTGTAGAAAACTTCTTTACGTTGCATAGTTACTCAGTGCTGTCAGACTATTATGACAAAAACCCTGTGTGATGCATGTTGTTTCTGTCTGATAACAGTCCTTAAGCATGTTTTAAGAAAGGAGACGCGACTTCATTCAGTGATTTATGAAAATACAGTATTTGTAATTTTTGTATTCTGCTTTGATAGGGAATATTTTTGAATGTTGCTGAAGGTTATGTATTGTTCTGTTTTAAAAAGTAAACTTATGTATTACCCATTTTAATTGTTAATATAAATATAAGGTTTCCTATTAAAAATGAAAATCAAATCTTACTTATGGAGACTCGGTGCCTTAGTCTGCCTTGATCATCTTGATAAGAACTTAATATTTTGCAGAATTTTAAAATACATTAAAAAGAAACTGATTGTATTAGGTTATACAATGAGGAAAAAAAATGAAAATACCCTGTGATCACTTTCAGTCTTCAACAGTCCATTAAAACTGTCTATCTGCTGATGTCATGTACTGTTCTGTATTGTCAGGTTATGCCGTCTAAAGAAGAAAGCTCAAGCTGAAGCAAATGCGACATCTATCAGTAATCTCTTGCCATTTATGGAATATGAAGTGCACACGCAACTGATGAATAAACTTAAGCTGAGAGGAATGAACGCTCTGTTTGGGCTGAGAATTCAGATCACTGTGGGTGAAAATATGCTGATGGGGTTGGCAGTAAGTACAGTTTTAAACTTGGGATTCTTTTGCTTTCTTACAGTATTTTTTCAGGACACAGACATACAAGTGTTGGAATTCAGAGTAACTAGAGATTAAATGTCATTTTAAGAATAAATGAAGTGGTAGAAAGGAATGAGGTGTCTAATTGTTGACAAATCAGGACAGACTGTCTTTCAGCACCAGAAAAAGATTTTAATCTCTTGAAACTGTTAGAGGACAAGGTTACTAGAAAAGGGGATGAGAGGAGAAGAAACTTTAAATGGTTTAATGGCATAAATTATAGAAAAATGATTGTATTCTTTAAAGGTCCTGTTAAAGAGATACCGGTCTCAAGTTGCATTACAGTTCCATGACAAATAAGGTCAATTAAGTCTCTCAATAAATCTTTTGGTTAGTTGCCAACAAGAGAAAGGTCTGTTGCCTCGTCTTTGATGGCACTGAAGAAATAAATGATAGATTGGAAGTGTCTTAGAGATAGTCAAGAAATGTTCTTTAACAGTATTTTCTGACCTCATTCTGTCATGTGGGTTTAGAAAAGTGAAGTATGCTGCTGCTTCATGCGTCAGTGTAAGAGGATGCTTGGGTAATATTGACTGGCTTGCATGTTCTTTTGTCTGAACTGATGATCTGTTTTCTGTAAAAAAAAAAAAAGGGATTCTCACAACTTCAGTGATACTGTAAATGGTTTGGCCAAGTTTTAAATCCTTGAAACCATCACTTGCCTATGCAAAATATACTAGGGCAGAGGTTTTAATTCATACATTGTTTGGAACTTTTAGGTAAGTTAAGAGCTCCACCATGGAAAAGACCTATGAGAAGGAGAGAGTTTATTAAAAGAATAGCAGTTATTTTCATAAGTGAACAGGAGAGATCCATTTATTATGGGAAGAGATCATGCTGTATGTACATGTCACAATGCTGTCCATTATAGCATAAGCATTATGGAAAACTTTAAATGAAAATACTAAAGTACATGCTTGTGTAATTGTCATTTTTCTTAATGACTTTTAAAAAGTCTGCAACAGGTGTGTATCTAGCAGCTTTGCCAACACCTGGTGGTATTCAGATTGCTGGGAAGACTCCAAATGATGGCACCTATGAGCAGCATGTATCTCACATGCAAAAGAAAATAAATGATACAATAGCCAAAAACAAGGAACTTTATGAGATTAATCCTCCAGTAAGTAAAGCTTTTATATTCTTAAAAATAAAGTATTCTGAGTGAAACAGAGATACACCATGTATATCCCTGAATCTTATTGACTGAATCATTTAGAACATAAGTTGTTTTTTAATAGAGATACAGATTCTTTTCACTATATTTTAGGAACCTACTGGAATTTTCAGATCTCAAGTCACATATCCAAATCAGTTTGTACTTATTTAGCTTTATTTCTCAGTAAAATTATTTTCAGAATGTTCTCACTCTTAGAACTGTTAACAAATTGCTTATAATTGAAATTATTTCTAAGCTACATAGAACAACTGTTAATTTTTATATCCTTTTTAGGAGCTACCTGAAGAAATCATTGGGTCTCCCATTCCAGAGCCAAGACAACGTTCCAGGTTATTAAGATCTCAATCAGAAAGCTCTGATGAAGTTACAGAGCTAGACCTTTCACATGGGAAGAAGGATGCTTTTGTCTTGGAGGTGATAAATGTTTTCAATACTCATTTTCATACTCCTCTTTTCCTGAAATACATATAAAAAACCAGAGAAAAGTTTTCTTACTCATCTCCAAAGACATCTTAAATTGTACATAATTTTTTTCCATTTTGTATCAGTAGAAGATGTTAAGTATTGGATTTTGCATTGTGTCTCTTTTTCTTAGCTATGCTTTAAGCAAATAGAATATATTACACCTAGGGACAATATCTGAAAAAAGATTGCCCTGCTATTCATGAACACGTAGCAATATCTAGAATAATAACTAAGAGCTTTTAAGAAATGCCCTTCTGCCTACTTCAAGCAGCAGTCATGACTGATCCAAAACTTAGATATATTTCTATAAACATTGAGGTTCTGTGTTGTCGCACTTTGTATTTAGCAAAAAAGCTTGTATATTTTTCCCGTTTCAAAGCTCTTCGGTTGGATATTCAGAATTACTAGTTTCCAGAACTGGTAATATTCAAAGCATTCAAAAAAACGCATGTGTTGAGAGCACATAAAAGAAGACTTGCTTTCCTAAATTTCAGCTGATGCTTTTCAGAGTTCAAGAATTTAAAACTTCAGAGAATACCTTCCAATTCTTTTTACAGCTACAACTAGAAACAAGAACAACACCTATAGATAAAGAACATAGATTTCTTTTACCTCTCTATTCACTAAAATTCAAAGATGTGATTTTAACACTGTACAAGTTTGAAAGAAAGGAGCCAAGTACTAAAGAGGCTAGAGTTTTGATCATCTTCTTGTAGATACAGGTATTACAAATACCTGTCCTAGACTAAGAAAAAGAAAACAATTTAACTAAATTACAGCCTGAGGTACATTCAAGACTTTCTTTTATGTTAATCTTCACAAATAACCTTCTTAATAGAAAATAATCTGGAAGAAAGGTTGTAGATAGGGAGAATGAGAGCACGCTGTAATAACAGCAGTTCATTTGAAAACAGAGGTAAGAAAGGAGAGTGAAAAAATAACAGGTTGGGAGAGGTTGGTATAATAAATTGAGATTGGTTGGTGCATCTGCTCTTTGAGTAAATTTTTGCTCTCCAGCGTATTACAGGTATACTAGGATCAAAGTGAGTAAATTGGGAAGTCCCTAAAAGGACTTTTGATGCTAGTTAACTCTCACATTAAAAAGAAACGAAGACAGTTTTCATCAAGAATTTTTTTGCAGCTGGTCTTAACAGGTTTTTGTTTTAATATCATCATCTGTGTAGACTGACAGGATTGGAATTGGAATTGTATCCTCAAAACAAAACTTATGATAGATGCTCTCTGAGGCACGGTATTGAAATGGATGAGCCAATCAGAAAATACTTTGATAAATGCAAAAAGGATCGAATGCCTTTGTAAAAAATAGAGGATTGTGTGAGGCATTAAAAAAAACCCCAACCCAAAGACTGTTATACTGCAAGAGACCCTTTGGACAAGTTATGAAAAATACCAGAAAAACATAATTTCACTTCTAAAGGCTGTGAAATAGAAGAGAGGTAGCAATAATAAAAGCTTGGCATACTACTTCTGTCCAGTTGCCTCATAAAGAAGCTTGATATGTTAAAAGCAAAGATCAGCTGGTTAAGGACTGCATTATATACTGCAAGCAGAGTTCAGCTCTTTTTTTTACAGTTTTGGAGAATTCTTCCTTTTACCTTATTTATTAACTGTAGTATATGCACTTGGGGGGATAAGAGGAGATCTCCATGAGGAAGGGAAAAATGTAAGTACACTGTAGTGTACTATAGAGTACATTATAAATGGTACTAAACTTAGCAAGACAAATAAGATCTGATGTTTAAGGACCGTCATTTACTGGTTTACATTACGTGAATGTATTGGTCCTAGAATATGTGTTCCTGTGTTTTGGTAGTTCAATCTTTATTTATAGAAAAAAGGACTTTTCAGCTGTGGAACCACTTACTACTGTCTTTGTTATGAAATTGGGTATCAGAAACAATATTCCAGGAGCTTTAGTGAAGCTCCTGACTCTGACCTTTCAAGAGTAAAATCATTGTTCACTGGAAATATGTAAGAAAAAGTGGTAAAAAATCCACTGTGATGAGGAAATGCTAAGAGGTGCTGAGAAGGCAGTTATGAGAGGTAAGGCTGTCTTCTTTTTTTGAGGAAGAAAGAGACTCCTCTTATTTTGAGAGGGAGAAGGGGAAACAATACATGACAGAGAACCCTTTAATACCGCAGTTAAAATATAACCAGTTTCCAAAATGCTTGATAAGAAAATGTTGGAAGTTAGAGGTAAACTTGGATCTCTTGCAGATCAATAGGGCAAAATGAACCTAAAGAAAAATGACACAGAAATATTTACAGAAGGTAGCAGGGCAGATATGCTCTCAGTCTGATCTAAAATAACAAAAGTCTTTTAAGATTGGATGGAGTAGAGGTTATTTGGATAGGAAAAACTCATAATCCCCAAATTTACGTTTTCCTATTTGATTTTCTGCTGTTCATACTAAGCAAGGTTTTTAAAGTCCTGGAAAGATTTTTGTGTCATTGGAATAGGCAGAGAATGATCACATCAATATAATACAGACCTGGAGCTCTAGTAGCCAAAGGTCGTTAGCTGGAAAAAGTTGGAAGTGTTTGTGTGGAACCTTGTTCAGCATTTTAAATTGTTTTAAAAAGTCTCTTTTTATCATTCTTGTCTTATCTACTGCAGTTTCTCTGTTTTCTTTGCACATTGCTTTATTTTTAATACAATTTAATTAAGAGTACTATTTTTCAAGTGTTAAGCATATCATAGGCTGCTAGTTAAGATTCAGAGGACTGGTTGATGGAATCCTTTTTAAAAATCTCAACTTAGCTGCCAGATACAGATCTCTTGATGACAAAGTTCTTGCATCTTTCTGAGACTTCTGACTGGAACAGCACCATGACTTTTATCAGTTATTCCTTTTTCTAGATTGATGATACAGATGCAATGGAAGATGTACATTCTCTACTGACAGATGTTCCACCACCTTCTGGTATAGTTAAAAACATATTTTTCTAATTTATACTGTAGGCTGCAAAATGACAAAATAGAACTGTTTTTATTAAAAAAAAAAAAAGTTCAAGAGTAACAGTGAAGTGTTTAACTTGTCAGATATACCTGTGAAAAACAAGTCATTAAGCCTTTTATGGGGATTGTTGCTTATTGAAAACTGGAATAAACACAGTATTTGTGTGGCATTTTGTAGTTCACTGATTTGTACTGTTGCAAATTTGTTGTTACTTCATATGGGTATAACAATTGGACCTTTTCTACTAGTATACCAGTTTCTGAAGATTTTTAGACTGAATGGCTAATTTGTAGGTTTCAGGGTCAATGAAAGTAAAGTACAGAGAATAGAATGTTCTTTAAGTATTTGTAGCCATATAATGTGACATACTGGTGTTTTATTCCAAGAATGTTATTTAAAGTGAGCAATTTACCCTTACAGCACTCTTGTTCAACAAGTGCATTTGTATTTTCCTTGCTTTGTGATTGTGCCATGCTATCAATTTAAGTCTTTGTGTTCACTGCATTTGTAGTCTTTGCTGTTAAAAAAAGCAAGTCCAAAATGATTTGCAATTCTTAAATCACCCACAGCATTTTTATCCAAGTTAGCATTGGTCATTTTCTGTAGAAGGCAGTAAAGTCAAGTAATAGAAATAGAGTGTTTTCTAATTTCTTTGGTGCTTTTTATAGATGTATTTTTAGAAAGTGTTGCAACTCGAGAACATAAAACTGGTTAAAGTGAATAATTTTCAAAATTCAATCATGAGACTTGAAATCGATGTCTTTTTACTTCACAGTACGAATACGAATGTTGGGGCTGCATTGCTGGCAATAGAACTTTGTGAGGTGTCCATTTAGTTGCCTGCATTTAAAAATTATTTAAGAACCCACCATAGGGGGAGGTGTACTGAGTCATTCAATGTCTGCTTGCTGATAGGGATCAGGTGAGAATGCGTATTGCATTAATGTAAAAGCAATGAAAAAAAAAATGCCACAGAATAGTGTTCATAGTTCAACAGCATCCTGAAAGAACGTTACTGTCTTTGTAAACAGTAGCCTTTGTAAAACTTTTCTGTGCATTTGGCTGTTTGCATTTTGAGCCCATGTGTGCCTTCAGTGTTCGTAGAATTTTGCATCAGGATCTGTACCCATGTAAGAGCCGGCTTCTTACGCTTGGTTTGTATCAGCCACTAACTTTCTTTGGTTTTTCCTTTTTCTTATATTGGGAAGAACAGCGAAGCATTGCTTTGTATCAGTCTTCTTTATGCTATTTGTGGTTGTATAGATATCATTCATATCCTCCTCGATGGAACTTCTGGATCTGGATAAGGGGCTAACGTAGTTGTCCATTATATGGAAGTTGCTCTGTACCTTTGGTTGTCCTTGTCCTCCCTCTCTTACTTTTGTGAGTTTCCCCATGTTTCTTCTGAGCACATATCTGTTCCCTTCCTAATAATTGGTATCAGTTTTTATAATTTTCAGTACTGTTGAGCTCAGAACTATCCTTGTCATAATTATGTATTATTACCACCAAATCTTTTATTCCTCATCGATTATCCATGGTTAGGTCCTGCTGCAGTTGATTTTACTACTCTAAAATAAGGCCATCAGCAGTCACCTTATTTTATCCTCTTTTGCGGATAAGTTACGAATATGTTTGAAGCATACAATCCTGAGTTACAGATGTCTCCACTGTGAAAAGTGAACATTTATTTTGACCCTCTCTTTACAGTCTTACAATAATTGTATTTCCTTCAATGGTACTCCATTCTACCCCTCAGCATATTAGTTTCTTAAAGAGTCTTGGTGAAGGATCTTATCAAATGCTTTTCGATGTCCAAAGTAGACTGTATCAGTCAGATGCCTTTTGTCTACATGCTTGTTGACAGCTTGTGAGCTGTGACTGTTATTTAGAAAAGTGGTATCGGCTCTTCTGCGGTGTCTTGTTTTTCCATCCGCCCATGAACTGCATTTTCTGGAATAGCTTCTATGGGCCAGTAATACAGATACCTGTACTAGGCAAGTTAGTAGGTCCCAATCACTAAAAGCACCTCGCTACGTGAAGATTAAAGAATCCTTTCCTCTGGTAGTGGGGTAATTTTAAGTTAGAGTTCAATGCCGATTAGTCAGCTGTTTCATCTTTTGGCTTTCCTGTTGTTTATATGAATCCTTATTTTCCATTTACCTATTTGTTCAATATCTCCTTCAGACACTTTTGTTTAAGGCAGGTTCTCTGATGGAAAATAAACAAGGGACTGGTTTTCCACTATTGTGGAAAGTTCCACTACCATGGTGAACATTGATGTAAAAAACCCGCGTGTTTTCTGCTCATGTTGTCATCTCTGCATATCATTCTATATCTTACTTGACTCTTCAACAAGATTTCTGCTTTTGATGTTCTTTAAAAAAATCTATTAATATTT
>NW_008795252.1:7697498-7698093 GCF_000699145.1 Aptenodytes forsteri
TATTTTGTGCATTTACGTAGGCCCTACCAGATTTTTCTCTTTTGTGCTCACTTAGCTGTATCTTTAGATTTTCAGCATTGCCTATTTGCTGTTTATAACTTTTCTTACCCTGCTGTTTAGTAATTATACTTTATTCTTTTTTTTTGTCTCTGTTAGTAAGTGCTACATATTTGCACTCAGTCTCTAGGTAGTATCTTTAAAGCATCTCTATGCTGTCTGTCAAAGGTTTTTAGCTTTTAGCTTTTCCTGTCACACCTTTTTAGTAAGTTTCCTCATTTGTACATAGTTTGTCTATTAGAAACTAGGCAGAGCAGTAGTGGATTTGGGGTGTTTGCCCTTCATACAAGAATGCTTAAGTATATCTTGATCAGAGCTAAATAATGTCTTTGAACGCTTCTCCCTGCTGAGGACCAACTAGTCAGGAGTTTCTTGTTTGGGTTCCACAAGGAGCGGTTCCGTGAAGCCGTCAGGGAGTGTCTCTTACCAATTAGTCTTAGTATCAGATGACGTGAGTTACCCAGTCTCCATGGGGAGCAACTGTCACTGTTGCACTTCATGCCATTGTAGCCTCTCTCACGTTCCTCAACATGGTGAT
>NW_008795252.1:7698370-7709505 GCF_000699145.1 Aptenodytes forsteri
GAAATTCAAGTAAGGTTATTCAAAGAAAATGAAATCTTTTTTTCCAAGTTGTGTTGAAATATGCTGTAGTAATTTAAATATACGTTAGAGATCACTAATTTTGAAAGATAAATTAAAAGGATACTGTTGTGTTAGAAATAAAAGCAGTATTTTAGTAAGAAAAATATGGTATGAGAATCTATTTGTTTGTGTTTTTTTTCAATGCTGTTATGTAACAGAGAACCTGGTACAAAAATACAAAAATTAGAAAATAATTACAGTAAATATGAACTTTAAGGTTTTGGGCATTTTTAAGAGCTTGGCTAGATTTTGAAGCCTCTTAAAAGAAACAAATTGTTGACTGTTACTTAGTATGAGATACTGCATATATAACATTAGTGGGTTAAGATGAATAAGAATTAGATAAAGCCAATCCAGTCAATTGTTGACTTACTTAGTATGAGATACTGCATATATAACATTAGTGGGTTAAGATGAATAAGAATTAGATATAGCCAGTCCGGTCAGTAGAGAAAAATTTCTATTTATAATTAAGTTTAAATATTTTGGTCATGTTTGTACAACACAATTCAGTCTCGTATAGAGTTAAAACAGATCTATCTGAGCGAGCTTTTACACCTAATTGGCACAATGCAAGACTGTGCTTTGCAGAGGCACAGCTCCAACCTGAAAACAATATGACTGCACCAGCAGCATATTCTCAGGTTGATGGGATTGCCTGTGTATCTGTATATGACATTCCATTATTGTCTACATTATTGTACATAATTAACATATAATTTTCAACAGCAGTTAACAAAATACGTAGCAGGTAGAATGACTCCTTTATGAAGCAAGTAAAAAGAACATAGAGTATTTCATATCTTGCTTAATCACTTGTTTCATATATACATTAGTTCACAGAAAACTTGCCGTTTGTTTGTAAAATTTCATGAGCAATAAGCACTTTACTTGACTTACTCTTGCTACAGTTTTTTCCTTTTCTTTCCCTCCCTCTCCCTGCCCCCCATGTTATGCATTATTTGCCTTCTTTATGATTTTTTTTTTGTTTTTAATATAACATACAGGCATATATTGGAAAAAAAATAAGTGTGTTTGTTTCTAATTCAGATGTTCACAGCAGTAAGAGTATCCAGATTAAGCAACATTAACCTAACAAATCAAACACTCAATAAGAACTTTAATGATCTCTGTGAGAATCTGTTGAAGGTAAGAATCTTATTTCAAACATTTTTTGAATTGTTCAAATGGAAGCGAAGTAAAATCAGGCTATACTGAAAATAACATTTTTTTCATAATTACTTTTCAGAATTAGACTACAAAGTGTCTGTAATTAGTTTGCAAGCTACTCTAAAGATAGATTCAGCCTTCTTAGTATATTAAGGATTTCCAAAGCTTTTTGAATTGGAATGAGTCCTTTGATTGGTAGCGTACTGTAGAAACAAATAGAAAGACTGCTACACAGTAGATTGCATTCTATCCTGAATTTTCACGCTTGTAATTCTTCTTCAAGAAAAAATTACTATGATTAGATGATTTCTATTATGAAAAGAGTTTTGATCTTTAATTTCTCTGAAATAAACCATGCATTTTTTTAGCGTAACACAAATAATTTCTTGTCTTCAACAGAGCTTATATTTTAAACTACGATCTATGGTTCCCTGCTGCCTTTGTCATGTAAATTTTACAGTTGCTCTACCAGAAGATGAATTAGTTCAAGTAAGTAAACTGCTTCTTTTGACTTTCAGCATGTAGGCATGCCAGTTTTGGCCTTTAATTAACATTTGCTGCTCAGAGTAAACTAGGCTAGGATTTCATTTACTAGTATGTCTGGTGAATTCTGAAGTAAAACTTAGGGCCGTAATCTTCGGTGAAGAAAAAGGATGACCTATGGAGTTCACCAGTTTTGAGAATCATGGGACTACATGGCATTTCATGAGCACAGTGCATCTTAATAGTGTGTATCTTTTTAGTTAGATGGCAAATGAAAAGCGCTGACTAGATATACATTAAAAGGTGTAACCACATACACTACAAGAATATGGCACACTAGTTTTCTAAGTATGCTGACATTATAATTGTCTGATTTTTTTTTTCCTTTCAGTTTCAAGATGATGAAATATGCTTCATTATTTTTAAATAAAATGTTTTTGTTAGAAGTATAGCATCATTCTTGTGATCAATTAAACATCTCTCTCTTTCTTACAAATACAATGATAATGAGTTTTTATGATTCTTTTTTGTGTTGGTTCACCAAGAAAGAAGGAAAGAACTGATGAACAAAATCATAAATGTGGGACAAACACTGTTAGGTGTATGTTCCAACATCGGACCTTAGTATTACCTTTTATGCTCTGCTGTGAAGGGTTTTTAATATGTCTACTGAGATGATTTCCCCCCCCCCCCCTTATTTTTCTATAAAATTTCTATGGAAAAAGCTGGCTTTTTTGCAAAATTATTTTTGCAGATTGCACAAGAGATTAATATGCCATATATTATTTCTGATCAGATTGCAGTCACAGCTGTTGCAATTACATTTGACAAAAACCAAGCATTACAAGCCAACAAAGTCCCTACAGAAAAATCACAGCAAAGAGGTAAATGTTGTGAGGCATGTAAAGATAAGAGATAATCTTTTTCTTTCCTTTTTTTTTCCCCAGTACATAATGAGTCTACATTCTAATTTCAGTTACATATACACATTTTTACAGGGAAGTTCTATAAAATTGTGAAGTCATAACATAGAGGTTTTTAGAGTTCATATATGTGACCTCCAGCAGGATGACTTATCAAGTATTAGATATTTGCTTGTACGTAATCAACAAACTTACAGTAACATGAAAAAAGTGTTTGTTATTTCCTTATTCCATGTACCACCTTTCTTCGAATATTTTTCTCTAAAAAATTATTTTAACAGATGATGACATTTCCCCTGTATTTTGAAACACGTGGTGTAAGTCATTAGAGAATACTTGTTCTTATAAGTAGCAAATTTTGTCCTTACTTCAAGAAGGAAGAAAATAAATTATTCATAATACTTCAAAAAAACCTCCAGAAAACCCTTAAGTAGGTCAGTAATATTTTTGGAGATCAGTGAAGCATATAGCATTATGGAGGGAATAGAAGAGACTACTGCAATCTGTGTATGTCATCTTGCTAATGAAGCACCATCTTATGCTAGAAATATATGTATGCAATCTGGATATGGGAATTTAAACAGAACTTTGAAGATACTCCATTCTGAAGAATGGAATTCGGTAGTAGAACAGAGCCATATGTTCTAAAACATTAGTTATACCTTACTTCTTAAATAGTAACAGTAAATTGTTTGTTTTCTTTTATGTGAAATAAATCACATTACTTTTTACTTTAATGTATAGCTAACTCAGATCCAACTGCAGAATCAAATCTAAAATACATGAATTGACTTAATATTTTTTCCTGAAAATACCAAATCAAATCTTGTTCAACAGAACGCAGGTTCTGTTCAATTTTGCAGCTGGATTTATTGTCAGACATCTAACTGTTTATGCAGAACCGCATCACTATATGCATACGGTGAAAAAATCTGTTCCAGTCAGACCTGACTAAATTGAATCTGTAGTGCTTATTTTTACTGGCAAATCTTATTTTGGGGGTTAATTATCAATCGGGTATGTTTTCTTTGTTGAAGCATCTACAGACAATGAAGAACAGCTACAGTTTCCATTGGAACTTTGCTCTGATCCCCTTGCTTCTCAACCATTCTCACCAGCTAAAGGTCAGTTAAATGGAAGAATGCTGAACTACTGTTATTTACTGATTTTGAGTTCTGCTCTTTCATTGTTGGAGTAGCTTTAAAATATCTGTACTTTCACATGCTTTAAATATTCTTTGCTACCTAAGCATAATGGATATGTTCGCTCCTAAAGTCAAATTTTTTTGAGAGTCACATAAGATGGGTTGGCTAATCATTCTGTATATATTCTTTTGTAGCTTTCCTGTCTAGATAGATTTCCTCTATCTTTGCATTTAGAGTATTGAAAATGCTGCAAACCACTGGGTGTTGGGTGTCATTTGACTTAAAGAATTATAAATTACTTAATAATTAGGCTTGCCTCATACTGCTTTGCTTCTGTAAATGGCCCATATAAAATAACTCCATGTATTGTCAGCCTTAAATTAATCTCATAGTTTTCACGGTGGGAAATACTTTATCTAGCAAATACTGGTTGTTCAGCTGAGAAAAATTGCCTGTAATTTTTTTTTTAAGTGAAAGGAGCCTAAACTTGCGTAGTAAACAATTTGTACAGTGCAGCATGTTTTAGCTGTTAAACAGCTGCTTTATTTTACCTGAGATAGAGCTGCATTTCAAGAATGGTTGTCACAATTGTTCTATGACTGTATTAAAAATTAGGCCGTCATTAATTGAAATCAGCTGTCTTTACTTCCTTCTCCATTGTTGGATTATCTACCCACCAAAATGGCTAGTGATAGGAAATGTAATGTCTGTGAATTATTGTAAATGTTCTTTTACTAAAATGTTAGAGCTCCCTTTTTTGCCCATTACGTAAGTTGTGTAAAGGAGGGTCCCTACCGCATTTATTTGTATTTTCAGCAATAATATTCTTATTTCTTTGTATTTTTTTTATTTTTATGCATTTGTGTGTGCTTAACTTTAATAGATGACATGATACTGTTAACCTTTCATTTTCAAAAAGAGGAGCTATCCAGAAATACCTGACTGGTGTCTTTTTCACTGTTACTAGACAGTGCTACTTGTATAATGGGCACTGACCAGTAGAGGGTAGCCTGTCCACATATATCACTTTTTGTGATGTTCTTCACATTCCCTATTGTACTGTACATCACCTTAGAGGCTTTCAACTAGGTAGTTATTTCATCTGTCATTTCGTCACAAGTAGACTCGAGGTTTCATTGTAGTTACATTTACTTAGCAGCTTATTTAATATATTGATACCTTTTTTACATACTTTTCTGTAAGATTGTTATTTTAAAAATATTTGTATACAACCTTATACAGTAATGACCTTTAGTAAATGATCGTATTATAATTTGCAAGGCAGATTTAGTGAAGTTAATTATTTATACCAATTTATTATGTGCTATCAAAGTACATAGTATAGTGTATATATAGAAGATTTTTTTCTCATATTTTACTCTAAAAAAAATTTTTTATAAGAAGAAAGCTGTTGTCCTGTACTACATGACTCTGCTCCTATACTATCTGAATGGAATTAATTTTATCTTGTTAGAAGTCCTGGAGGGTGCAAGTTCCCACACAGGTATTCCTGCTGCTCAGAGAGGTGAGTTTACTTAATTTAGCCATATGCCAGAACAGAATGAGCATATTCTTGGGATTGGTATACTCTTTTTGGATGTGTCTTAATCCAGGAAGTGTGTACTAGTTAACTGAGAATGCATGCTCTGGTGTGGCTTAACAGTGTCATAATATTTTGATGTGTTTTTTAATTACAAAAGTCAGATTTGTTAATAACAACAGTGTGTCTCTGTCAGATATATTGATATCACTTTATCTGACAGAAAATTAGTTCCTTGAGAGAGAGCTTTTTTGCTTGTGTTAATTTGAAGTTAGCATGTGTTCTTCCGTTTCTTCAAGATAATGAAGAAACGGTGTTTGCAAAACTTTATTTTTTTTAAAGATACGCAAACACCCCTGCAACTAATACCAAAAGTCATAGCAGAAACAACTCTGCTTCTCACTGTAATGATAATTGGGTGGGGGATATTGGAGGGGGGGATGTTGGGGGAAGGAGGACAGCGTTTTGGAAGGAAAATTCATTTGTGTTTAAAACCGAGGTGTTGTTTCAGCTTGTGACTCTTATCCTCATCACCAAAGCTTTTTTTCAGTCTGTAGGTCAGATATTGATAAAGATAGATAGGAAGTTTAAATCACGATCAGCAGTTCTTCGTGAGGAAAAGAATAGCAATGAAAATTAAAATTAAACAAGGCTTAAATAAAGTTAAAGAAGCCAGAAGTTAATACCTAAAATGAGATTAAAAAAAAATAATCGAGCATAAGTCGTTAATGACTGTATTTGCATGTTTTTTCAGTGATGAAGTCCCAGTCAGGCAGTTGGTTCACAGCTGGGACATCACCAGAAATCGGTACACCGGTTTGGACAAGTCCAAACCTATACTGTAACTTTTCCTTTAAACAGACCTGGAAAGGGATGTTTGTTCTCTCTCAGACACAAATAATTGCTTCCTCAAAAGGAGCATTGAGATGAGCAAGAGACATCATCCATATTTTTTTTCTTTGTTTTTTCTTTTGTTTTTCTGTCTGTGTTTTCAGCAACGTCAATTGATTACAGTTCCTTTGCAGACAGATGCAACAGCTGGATAGAGCTCATTAAACTGAAAGCTCAGACCATAAGGCGCGGATCAATTAAGACAAGTAGGCGGCTGTTTCTACCACGTTATGATAATCTGAGACATATCTCTGATTTCCCAGTGGTGAATAGTGGAGTTTCCTGCCCAGCAATAGTATTGCAGATCACATGTAGAATGAATACCTGAGTGTGAAAACTGCCGACATTGTTAATGTCTTGTTAACTAATACAGGGTTTATGAACCAGTATCATAAAAAGCAAAATACAGTATTTCTGTTCACTTAGTAAAAATTAGTTACCAATGAATGTGTACGCCTACTAATTATATAACATACACTGCATGGATGTAGGTGTATGTATGATCTTGGAAAATTTTGGGTGAGAAACAGGAAGCAATCACCAAGGTGACAGTCAAGGCAATGGTCACTAAATTAGCAAGTGGTGAGTTATTTTTCAGTAGTTCTTTGGCCGCAGGTCTGACTATCTTGCTTAAATTAGCAGAGATTAATATCTGTTTTAATGGAAAATGCTGCACTGGGGAAACACAACAACTTTCACACTTCCTGTAATTTGTTCCTCCAGCAGAATACGTATTCCAAAATGTTGGCACTTTTTTCTTTACCTTCACTTTATAACTGATTGTTGTATGTGCAGCTACTCGCCTCAATGTTTTCCTTTGCAGGAATGCCACTCTTCCAAATAAATTCCATTTCAGCTTTTTGTCTCCTTTTGCATGCATTGCATGATAATTTCCTTTCTCACATGATATGGCTGAGCATCACAGGCAGCTGAATGTTGTCACCAAGCTATTTGGAAACCATAAAGAAGAGTTTTTGTGTTTTGAGAAACAGTGATCGATCTTACTTGATAGTTACTTTCTCTTCTTTTTTTCCATCTTTTTAGCTGCTTCACTTGATAAAGCAAGTCCATTGGCTGAGGGATACTTACGGCACCGTTCTGTTCCATCATGCACCAACTCTACCGTCTCAGTTGTTAAGATGACACCTCTTTCTTTTCTACCTGGGGCAAAAATAACCAAATATCTTGGGATAATCAACATGTTTTTTATACGAGAAACCACTTCTTTGCGTGAGGTGAGCTGTATATCAGGGATTAGCACACTTTGTTAATCATAACAATCACAAGTAAATATCTGAAGAGGTTTGAGTTGAGGTATGGCACAGCAAGGGAATAGAGTTTTTTGTCACTTGAGAGAGGTGCTGAGTGGGGAGTAAGTCACATTGCACTGCTCTTGTCATAGAGCATATAGAGCTGCTTTGTGTTTAGCAGTGTTAGAAAGGGATTACTTAACCATTGCCATTGTTGTTGAATTTGGATATAACACTAAACCAGTGAGTTCTTAAACAGAACTATTTGGAAAAAATAGGTCTTTGACCAGCAGTGGTAGTTGGGATCATTTGAACCCAAACCCGAGATTAATTTAAATGGAAAAAAAAAAAAGAAAAAAAAAAAAAAAAAATCCATTCTTCTCTCATTTAGCAAGCTCAATGATGAACTTTCACAGTGTATTTGGATTTTAGAATTCTTTGGTTAATACCAGGTTTCCCATATCATATATAATATTTATGCTGATTTTTAATATAACATTCTCTGCATTCTCAGTAACATAGCTCTGTGTGATGAGCATCTAAAAAGCGTGCCATAGAGTATATAACCACACAAGCAGCTTACAGGGTGTAGCTAGTGATACTCAAACAATGATCTCCAGTCTGGATCTGGACAACAGATACTCCTCTGAGAATGCAAAAACGCAAGACGTGTTCCTTATCATTTTTCTGTCCTTTTGGGAAGTAGGTGCATCCTTCTGCTACAGTTTCCAGCCACAGAAATAGAATGTACCTCTTGCCTGGTTTGTCAATGCTGAAGAGTATGCTGTTTCTTGTTAATTACACATTGATAAAACTACGTAGCAGATGTTAATAAAAATGATCAGCCTTCATAAAAATGAGTTGCGAGCTCTCCAGAGGAACTTTGATCAGACAAACATCTTGTTTGGATCTTGCAAGTTACGGCCCCTTTTAACTTGAGAAATCTATGCAAAAAGGACAGCATTTGAAAAGGATGTATATGGTATGATGAGGGAAATGGTTACATGACATTTCTGTACTAACTGCAGCTTCTGTAGATACAGATTAAATAGCTGATAAGCAAGCTTTGGTAACTACGATAGCCAATCTCAGCGGAGGTAGGTTGCTCAAGTATTTGATTCAACTCCTCCATAAAGTTGGGATGGTTGTACAGTTTCTGTGCTACTGTCAGTCTGCAATGTCTAGCACCCAGGGCAGCTGATTTAAATCTGTTCCAGCTGCACAGGCTGAGTCACAAACCAGTTTTAATACTAGTTGCACAGTATTGCCCTGAGGCTGTAACAGGGTCAAAACAGAGTGGTCATTATATCCAACTTGAGCAATGTGTTTCAGATTCTACAGAAAAATAATTAGCAGTGTTTATGTTTGTATTGCTTTATATTTTGCTTATGGTAGTTTACAGAATATTGAGGCCCTATGAACGCTTTCATAAGCTGAAGTATATACCAGGCACTGTGCTTCAAAAATTAATGATAATTTTAAGTCAAATTTATCCATTGCTTTTAGGTTTTGCCATTTACAGGTGGATATTTATAATCTTTTGTTAACTGCTGTCATCAACTTTTGTATTAGGTTTATGATATTACATATTTTTTTTTTTCCCCCCATCAGTTGCTGTAACTATTAAAACACTTGGACAAAATCAAAATGTCACGAGGAATGACAAACTTGTATTGAAATTTTGATTTCTGGCTGCAGTTGACTTCATTCATGCTTTATGCTCGGATTGGTGGAATTATACTTGCCTTTCGTTTGTTAATTTTCCTCCCAAGATACGTTTCCTAATGTCTTTATGAGTCTGTTCAGGGCAGATCATACTTTTTCCAGCAGATATGAGGGCAGTCCTTATTTGTTGAAGTTTGGCTTAGTTAGCCCCCTCTTCTACCTACCTCTTTCATTTTCTCCAGTGGCACACACACGTGGGAAGTCTAGTGGTCTTGCCTTTCACTTTCATTTTGAAATTTTACAGATATTTTTAACCAATAGTGAGCTCTGTTTCATCAGTTTGTTTCCTTGGTTTTTTCTGTGGGTTTTTATTTTTTTTGGTTGGTTGCCTGGTTTTTGTGTGTTGGGTTTCCCCCCGCCAATGTAGTTGCTCATGTTCTTTCATAAGTATTGTCTAGAAAATAAACATGCTTCATTGTTTTCCTTCTCCGTTCACAGCAATTTAAATTACTCAGCTCGGCACCAAAGAAGCAAAAATCCCCCACAAGCACCATTAAGTCAAAAAACTTCACTAAGCAGGATGGCCAGAAATTCTTTTGGGCTTCAAGGGAAAAAAAACTTGAATAGCTTGCTTGTCAAGTCTCTGCTCTGTCCCTTGCTTACTTTGTATTTTGAGGGATCATTTCTTTAGTGAATGTTGAGAACGAATGACGGTCATTAGCATACATGAAGTTGCAGTGACCAAAAGTAACGGCCACTCCTTACCAGTAATTTCCAAGAAGTCTGAATCTCTCGTAATCCTCAGTAGAAATTATTCTTTATCTGCGTCCCGGTTTTCAAAAAAATGGGTAGTATCCTTTCTGATGAAAGAAAAACTCATTATTCAGCTGTCAGTGGTATATTACATGTTCCTGCAGAGGTGTAGGAATGTCTGAAAAGTATGAGTATATGTAATACACTGACTACAAAGAATACCAGTTACAAATGAATAACCTACTTCTGATTCTTTTCCTCAAACGGTAAGTTCCATTGGTCTGATTTTTAACTGTGACCCATTAAACAGTGAATAGCTTTTGAGTTCTGTACAATATACCATTTAGGATTCACTGAAATATTCAGCTGATAAAAATGTAATAAAAGTATTCAGCATCTTGTAGCAGTGCCTAACATAAAATGTTCTTGGTTTGGTTTTTTTTCTCCATTTTAGGAAGGTGGTGTCAGTGGTTTTCTCCATGCTTTTATTGCTGAAGTGTTTGCAATGGTGAGAGCTCATGTTGCAGCTTTAGGGGGCAATGCTGTTGTCTCATACATAATGAAGCAGTGTGTTTTTATGGAGAATCCAAACAAAAATCAGGTAAATTATTATATGGAATAACAATGCTATTGTGGCTGGGGTGACACAAATATAAATTTTATGTATTTAAAAAACAAGAACGCTGTTAGAGCTATGTCTGCAGTATTTAGAAACAAGAACGCTGTTAGAGCTATGTCTGCATAACACTTCTGGATCTCTCATCATAATGCCTGTTTAAAGAAGCCAAGAGCATTCTTGAACACCTCAGCACGAAATTACAAATATGCTTCATAAATACCCAAATGGGTAAAAGTACTAAGTTCACTAGAATGAATTAAATTGTAGGAAACAGTAGAATAGTAGTGCTGCACTTACTTAGCTTTTCTGATGTTGCAGTGTTAGGATTTTCATCCTTTTTATGTGGAGTTGCTGATACAAAATGCTCCATTTTGGACATGAAGGGATAAAACTTTATTAATAAAGGTGACAACTGAATATGGTTGTTTTGGTACATGAAATATGTTCAACACAGTAGTGAAAGGAAGTACAGCTACCCAGATACTTCATTTGTGGTGGTCTTATAAGAATCTGTCTACGTGTTTGATAGTGCACAAGTGAGTAGATATAAAAGGAAATATGGCAGGGATTGCCTCACTAATAAATTCTAATAATTTGTCCTTCTTTGTTTTCTGTCGACTTTTCTGTTATCTGTGT
>NW_008795252.1:7710316-7729618 GCF_000699145.1 Aptenodytes forsteri
GTATCGTCCTTTTTTTTTTTTTTCAGGCCCAGTGTTTAATCAATGTAAGTGGCGATGCAGTCATCTTTGTACGTGAATCTGAGTTAGAAATGTTACCAGTACAACCTTCTACGGTTGTTTCTCAACCTACAAGTTCTGGAGGAGATGTCACAACGTGAAGACAGAAAAAGTGAAATAGTCTCTGCCAAATATAAAAATTGTTTAAAATGTGGGAATGTTTAGGTTTGCATCTTCAAAATCAGTATCTCCCCATAACGTTAATAGCCCAAATCCAAGACAACCACTATACTTTGTCCTTTATGTAATGGTCAGGGCAGCATATTGGCAGGTATGCTTTGATTCTTTTGTTACCATTACAGGCCCCTGTGAAAGCGAGACAGAAGATGAAGCACTGATAGGAAAGCATGGATTAAAATAGTAGACTTCACATGGAACTGTGAAAGTAAACAAAAATTCTGTTGCATTTTTCAGCTGTTTAACAGGACCATGACAAGTTATAATTCAGAACCATCTCTGAGTTTGCATATTGTATTAGCTGATTCTCCGCTCAGTTTAAAAAATAAAAGCGGGGTTGAGGTGGGTGGGAGATAACTGAGAAGCCTGTATTAGCAACCGTTGCCCAAGGAGCGAGAGATTTGTGCGCAGGCTAATAAAATGTGGGCTGAAGTCTGAACTTGTCTTAAATCATAGCGTGAAGAAGAAGCAGCAGCACCAAGAAGTCAGTTTGAATTTCTGCACACTAAAAATATTTTTCAACTGTTTGAACTGCTGATTTCTTTTCCTTTTAAGTTATTACTATACAGCATATGTTTTGGGTGGGGTTTTTTGTTGTTTGTTTTTGTTTTTTTAAGAAGTGCCAGACCATGATGCTGTGTTCTAGTCATCCCTATGGTTAAAAAAAAAAGAACAAAAAGTTCCAAAGTGTGTTAGGTGCTATTATAAGATATTCACTTCAATATTGACAAAACAGATCTGTTTTTATATAAGATTCTGTGAAAGAACTGTCCTGAGGCTCATTTTCTTAAGGCATGATCTCTTGCAAGGATGACATAAACAGTCCTCCGACAGTCAAGTTATACAGAGCTATACTCCCGCCTCCTTTCCGTTTAACACATTGGAAATGCCTGGCTAAATGGAGATTGAGGTATGCTTGTGATGCTGGTTTCTGTGAGTTGGGTTGTTGGTCGTCCCCCCCCCCCCCCCCAGCACAGTAGCTGGGAAATGAGGGTACTGCAAAGAAAGGAAATTTGCCATTTCCAGCAAATGTCTGAAAGGCAGTGATATTTTAATGTAGAAAATGCAAACTTTGATCTGAAGATGCATTCTTACTTAATTCTGACAATACCATACATGGAACTTGAACAAACATGTAAACTTGAATGTAAATATTCTGCTTAGTGTTGAAATTAAGCATTGGCATGATTATTTGTTAAAACTAATTATTTCATTGTAAATGAGCATGAAAATCATTCTTGCACAATAAATTTCTGTATAAAATTTACTGCCTTTTTATATGGGTAATAGTTAAATGTGTATGCTGGATACATATTAAAGATGTTCCACCCCCATTCTCCTCAGAGGAACATTTTTGGTATAGAATGTTACAACCTCATTATTTAAAATTTGGGGAGTTAATTATCTTCATATTTAAAGTGTTTGAATTAGGTGCTTACCAGAACACTTTACTCATATAGTTAATTGTCTTTCTAAATTCTGTAGCTGCTGCAACCAAAGCTGCCATAAATTAAGTCGCCTGTAAATAGTTGCAGCTCTCTTGATTATTTTGCAAGGCAAATCTTGTTCCCTTTGAAGCTGGTGGCAGACTATTAATAACTTCAGAAGGTCTTGGATCTGGCACAAGAAGTAAGTTGTTTTCAGCGTAAGTATTCAGCATGGAAATATTCTCTGAAGTAGCACATTAAAGTAGCTGTTCCTGATTGTTTTGTTTTGGGTTTTTTTGGTAGCTTCTATGGAAAGTATTAATGCCATCTTTTCATTTCTCGCTGTTTAAAAGGTCACAGTTTCTTCTAGTGTGTTTCATTAGATGTAGAGGAAGAGCTTTCTCATCTAGAAATTTTAATTATTCTCTAATTATTATTCCGGAAATGTCAAACGTTTTTTAACTGTTACTAATTGGGATTTAGCTTTTCTTAATTGGTCCAGCTGGATAAATTTAACCTGTAGGAAGCTGTACGCTTAAATTGCTTTGACTGTTATTTTTTCCAGTGTAAAAAAAGGGATAAGTGTGTGCCAATCCATTGTCATTTGGAACATCATACCTCATATATTTCTCAGAGGTAAAAAAGGATCCTATAAACATAAGAAAAACTTCAGGGAATTATTAGAGTATGTAAGGAAAGGAAAACCAAAACAAGTTAAAAATTCAGTCGTTAGTGCACAAAACACCTTCGAGGAGCTGTCTGCCTGTAACTTAAGTTGATCTATGTTCCTTGCTGGGTTCAGAATGGCTGAAAATCATACAAAGGTACCTTGTCAGTTAATGACTTTTACCCCTTTGTCTGTTACTATGTCATGACTCGTTTTGGTTGTGGGAGAATCATTGAAGGTTCTGCTGAAATGGGCGCAGTTAATGCAAGATACCCTACTCTTTCCTGGAATGGGACTTGGAAATGTGGGGGGACAAACAGTATCATTTGAGATTATTTGTGGCTCAAGCGTATGTTGCTTTGTCAGGAATTTATCTCTATGCTGAGAATAGCTGGCTGGGGGTAGGAGCTAATGCAACTTGCTCATAGCGGTTTTGGCTGGGATAGAGTTAATTTTCTTCAGAGCAGTATGGTGCTGTGTTTTAGATTTGTGACCAAAACAATGTTAACACAGGGACATGATTGCTGAACAGGTCTTGCACGGTGTCAAGGTTTTGTTTATCACACTGCCCCCTCCCCAGTGAGTATGTTGAGGGTGGGCAAGAGGCTGGGAGGGAACGCAGCCGGGACAGCTGACCCAGACTGACCACAGGCATATCCCATACCATACAACGCCATGCTCAGCAGTAATCCTAGGGAGTTGTTTGCCAGGGCTTGTGGTTGCTCGGGGACTGGCATTGGTCAACTGGTGGTGAGCAATTGTTCTTTGCATCACTTGTTTTTCTTTGTTCTGTCTTTTTTTCTCTTCTTAAACTGTCTAGCTCAACCCATGAGTTTTCTCACTTTCACCCTTCTGATTCTCTTCCCCATCCCACCAGGCAGGAGTGAGCAAGCGGCTCACAATGGTGTATATATTTGCCTATGCTGTTATGCAAACAGAAGACTTAATGCCTATTCTGATTTTAACACAGGGTGGAACAGAAGAAAACAAACATCACACGATTCACAAAAGATATTTTTAGAATTCTAATGATTTGTTTGGATATATGAACTATTGAAGTGTAAAAAAAGGGATAAGTGTGTGCCAATCCATTGTCATTTGGAACATCATACCTCATATATTTCTCAGAGGTAAAAAAGGATCCTATAAACATAAGAAAAACTTCAGGGAATTATTAGAGTATGTAAGGAAAGGAAAACCAAAACAAGTTAAAAATTCAGTCGTTAGTGCACAAAACACCTTCGAGGAGCTGTCTGCCTGTAACTTAAGTTGATCTATGTTCCTTGCTGGGTTCAGAATGGCTGAAAATCATACAAAGGTACCTTGTCAGTTAATGACTTTTACCCCTTTGTCTGTTACTATGTCATGACTCGTTTTGGTTGTGGGAGAATCATTGAAGGTTCTGCTGAAATGGGCGCAGTTAATGCAAGATACCCTACTCTTTCCTGGAATGGGACTTGGAAATGTGGGGGGACAAACAGTATCATTTGAGATTATTTGTGGCTCAAGCGTATGTTGCTTTGTCAGGAATTTATCTCTATGCTGAGAATAGCTGGCTGGGGGTAGGAGCTAATGCAACTTGCTCATAGCGGTTTTGGCTGGGATAGAGTTAATTTTCTTCAGAGCAGTATGGTGCTGTGTTTTAGATTTGTGACCAAAACAATGTTAACACAGGGACATGATTGCTGAACAGGTCTTGCACGGTGTCAAGGTTTTGTTTATCACACTGCCCCCTCCCCAGTGAGTATGTTGAGGGTGGGCAAGAGGCTGGGAGGGAACGCAGCCGGGACAGCTGACCCAGACTGACCACAGGCATATCCCATACCATACAACGCCATGCTCAGCAGTAATCCTAGGGAGTTGTTTGCCAGGGCTTGTGGTTGCTCGGGGACTGGCATTGGTCAACTGGTGGTGAGCAATTGTTCTTTGCATCACTTGTTTTTCTTTGTTCTGTCTTTTTTTCTCTTCTTAAACTGTCTAGCTCAACCCATGAGTTTTCTCATTTTCACCCTTCTGATTCTCTTCCCCAAACCGCTGGGAGGGAAGGCGTGAGCGAGCAGCTGCGTGGTGTCTGGCTGCCTACCGGGGTTAACCCACAGCATTGCTGCTTTCTCTTGACTTGAGGAATCCAAATGACAGGGGGTAGAGTGAAAGCAGCCCTGCTCCTATCTGCAGCCCTCAGAAGAACCACTAAGCTTGGGTTTAAAACCTTCACATCAATATTGTGAAGGAATCAGGTGGTGTCACCCTTCGTTGGAAAGGAGTGGTAGCGTCTGCTGTAAAAGACTGCTTCTCCAGGCACTATTTCACTTGCAGCAGTGGAGCTAGGTCTGTGTCAGGCCTTCAGGTGACGGGGCAGTGATCAGGGCCTGAACAACCGTCACCTCCTCCAGAGAACAGCAGACTAAGAGCGAGCATCTGCAGGTGATGGTGCTGCTTGCTGATTCTTTCCCTATAACCATCACTATTTTGAGATGCACAGTGCTTGCTAAATCGACCAACTCAAGCTTGAAGGTAGGCAGGAATTTAACTTGGAGGGAGACGTTGGCTTCATGTTGGAGTCCCAGTTCTAGGAATGTATCTTCTGGAATAACCCCACTTTTTTTTTTTCCTTTCTTTTTTCAACTGGGAGCTTGCTTTCAGAGCTGGTTGAAAAGTCCTGGGTGTTTTTTCCTTGTTAACCTAGTTTGTGAAGGTGCTAAGTGAGAGCAAATGTCCTCTGGTGTGAAGATAATTATGGCTCTTTCTCCACTCCCCACCCCCCCCAAGTGGAATCAAATGTTTTTTCTTGGTGTTTTGTTGAAATTAGAATTTCCTTGGAAATGAAACCTGAGGGGCTGGTTCACTTTTGTCAGACTGAAAGACAGCCCTGCACCTATCTTGCTAGCAACTTGCTGAGGAGCAGATATGTGAAAGTAGAAGCAAGACAGATGCAGGGAATTACGAACAGTTGCGATGAGTGAGATGTCAGTGATTGTGAAGTTTTCGGAGAGCTCTCAGTTCCCTTTTGGTGTTCAGATAAGGATAGATGGAAGCTTTGATGACTGATCTGAGTAACAAGAGTTTTCTTGGCAAGCATGTTATGAACAACTGTTCTGCCACAGCATCTGTGGATCTTCTGTTGAGCCTTGGGCTGTGTGGCAAGAAAAGTTTTCTTGCCATCCAGTATTTGTAGTTTTGGTAGATAGGAGAAAGCTCCGTTTTGACTACTCTGCAAAGCAGAAATGAAGCAAAAAAGGATGAAGTGACTTGCCCTGTCTGCAGAAGAGTGCCAGGCCCTGGGAGCACTAACAGGTCTTACAGTCCCTGCCTGGCCTCATCCCACCCAGCCCAGGGTCCCATTTCAGCCCCCGGGGTCGCCAGTCCCTGCCCCAGCGATGCCGCAGCACGGGCCAGTCTCCAGCTCCCCACAGCCCTGCCCTGCCTGGCCGTGGGCACTGCTGAGCTGGTGCTGCCCCCGGGCCGTGGGCTGCTGAGCTGGTGCTGCCCCCCGGTGCCCCCCTGCGCCCTGCCCTGCTGCCCCGGGGACCCCCCATCGCTCCTGGGGGCCTGGGCAGCAGCGTGATGCAGGGGAAAGAACTGGGTTTCAAGATGCAGGCTGACACAGTAGCTTAAATATTGAAACATCATTCATTTTTAAACTTGCATAGCTTACATTAGTCGTGACAAGTCTGACACACTGAAAGTTTCAGGTGGCAGGAGAGGACCCCGTCTTTCTGGGGTTCTTTCTTCCACGCACAGGCTAGCTTTCTGCCCAGGCTTTCGAGAAGTCAGCTGTATAAACCCTGCCTGGTATGAGAGCAAGCTGGGCTGCTGCTCCTCATTGGTACAAATGACCCCATCAGGTAATGCTTTTCATTGATATACCTCGAGCGTTTCATGAAATCGGTTGGTATAATTTCTCCACTTTATGGTTGAAGTAACTGAGACGGAGAGGTGTGAAGCAACGCGCCAAGGTCATGCTGGGGGCTGGTGGGAGAAGCAGGTCTCACTCCAGGCATCAAAAGGCTGTGCTTGTGAGTATGGTGCGACAAACGAGAATGGGCTGAAGACAGATTTGTGTGGTGTGCTGGGTCTCTTGTCGTTATAGCTACGTGATGAATGCATTGCCTGAAAAATGGACCTTAGTCTGCACCAATATAGCTGGAGTTAATGATCTTAGATAAGAATTTACTGTGTATATCAGTCAATGGACAAATTGCTCAGTAGAAGTTGGAGTTTGAAATTGTTGATTTCATTTTTGCAAACAGGAGTCATTTCAATTGACTTGCAGGTTTTTAGCATAAACATGCACATTCACATTAAATGATGCATATTTGTTTTTGTTGCAAAAGCATTTCCATTAATGTGTATAGAAATAGCTCCTTAAATTGTAGGAAGGAGAGGAGCTAGGATGATTCCAATTTTGGTTTTATTTTCTTAAAATCAGATGTCTATAACACTTCAATCAAGGAGAATCTTTGCCTGGAAACCTTGTGAGATTTTGGAAACATCAGAGTAATTACAACCTTGTGAGCGGAATATTCATCCCTGAAGAGCTCTTAAATTTTGAGGGAGTGCAACTGAACCTGGGTACACTTTGAAGAGATGCCGTTATCTCCTGGCATGCACTCTAAAAGCCAGAGGAGTAAGTGAAAGCACTTGCAGACAGCAACCCTTCCTCTTCCTGCCTCTCTTCTCTGCCCAGGCTATCTGTGCCCTCTCCGTAGCCGTGTGGCACCTTCCCTTCCTGGGATCCTGTCCTGGGCTGCGCTTCCCTCTTCCTTCTCTCCCTGCCCCATCTCTGGAGGGTTTGGTTAACCACGGGTCAGCAACAGCGCAGGCACTCCTCTGCATGGAGGCGAGGATGCCGCCGTGTTTAAGTTTGGAAATTGCAGATTCTGTTCACACTTCTTGCAGGACAGTAGAGCTATCTGCATTGCAGAGCTGTAATTCAATTTTCAAGCTTTTACTGAAATTGATGATCTGTTTATACTTTGGTCTCAGTCCAAGGGTTGGTGCTGTTTGCATGAGTGGAAATGGCTGAGAGAAGGTGAAATGGAAAAGTCGCTTGTTATTAAATTGTCATAATCTCCCACCTCTGTCTTCCCCAGTGCTCCAATCCTGCCCTTGTGCTCCGTACCACATGCTTTGTTACTGATTTACTCTGTCAATTGAAGTTCTGCATGCAGGGTGATCAGAGTACACTGGTCTGGAGGGATCTCTTGTTCATGCCAGAAACCTGCGAACAGGCTTTTAAATTGTCACTTTAATTTTACATATATCCACTGTTAAACTTACCCAGAGGCCATGTGAAGAGAACGAAACTTAGCAATAATGCATTCACACCATCGTTTCTGTTGACAACGTCAGAGCACTATTTGTTGGAGGTGAAATGCTCTTGTATTTCTAATACCATTGCTGGTTTTGACTGTCTCCACAACCAGCAGCAGAGCACATCTGCGGGCCAGCTAATGGCCCAGGGAGAGTTTGGTGTCTCCAGATTATTTCCCTATTGCCACTGCAGAAGAAGAGAGGCTGAGGTAAAGAAGGGAAAGGCAAGAGATGGGGTAGATAAAAGAAGGTAATGTAGGCAGGAGAGACAAGGAAAGAGCACAAAGTGAAGTTGAGTGTCTATCAACAAAAAATGACAGGGGGTAATGTGTGCTCTTTCCTTGTCTCTCCTGCCTAAAGTGAAGTTGAGTGTCTATCAACAAAAAATGACAGGAAAGAAAAGAGCTGATTGGAGAGACAGATGAGTAATGATTCCCCAACCAAAATAAACAAGAAATACTGAAAATAACATGATAATGTGTTGTATCAGCAATTGCTACAGGAATGTCTTGCTCATGTGAAACTTTTCATCATTAGGGCTTGGATCACTTTGCAAAGATATAGATCGTTGTCTGGATTTACGGTGAGGGGAACAAGACTGACTCACAGGACTCAACCTCTTGAATCCTGCTTCGAGAGTAACTATGTTTTACCACAGTAAAAGACACGGCTGATGGTCTGAGGTGTCCCCAGCTGCACTTCTATGCCTGGGATTCACGGCCTCGCTGAGTTAAATGTCACAGAGCAGTGTCTAGTTCTTTGCCTTTTTGTCTTGGAGGAGGTCACCATCAAATGTAACGGCACTTTTACTCCTCTTACTTGAAGGAGAATAGCCGTATTTTTTCATCCAGCTGGACAGCTGTGTCTGAAGAAAGCCCCTCTCCGATATAAATCTAGGCCTTGTTTCTAGGCCTTGTTTCTGGAAGTCAATGAACAAATCTTTTGGTGTGTGCACGTATGTATACATATGCATATATTCTGTGTGTGTACACATACAAATGTTTCTACCTTAAAGGCAGAAGATTGTTTATGCGTCTTTTTACACCTCTGTGTACAC
Source organism: Aptenodytes forsteri (assembly GCF_000699145.1). NCBI lineage: Eukaryota > Metazoa > Chordata > Aves > Sphenisciformes > Spheniscidae > Aptenodytes > Aptenodytes forsteri. Next base: position 7,719,015 of record NW_008795252.1, read on the forward strand.
TGCTTTTTGGCTTTACCTGCAATGACGGTTCCAGCCTCTGCCTACAAGGTGTAGTATGATCATAAAATCATAGAGCGGTTTGGGTTGGAAGGGACCTTTAAAGGTCATCTAGTCCAACCCCCTGCAATGAGCAGGGACACCATTATTAGGCAACCGTTCTTCAGGTATGTAAGGTCCAGGTAGGAAAGCTCCTGCTTTCCTCTTACACCTGCAGACCGCAAGAAGTATTCTGACAGGATGTGACCGTGATGTTGTTTCCAGCAAGAAATCTCTATTAGCGGCATGATACAACTAGAGTTAGGTAGGAAGCATACCTATGGAAAATAATCCAGAGATTACAGACAGAACACGAGTCAACAATGTTATGCTGTTGACGAGAAGGAAGATACCACATGGGAAGGTGTAAGGAGAAGACATCTGAAATACTGCTGCTGCTTTGCTCACAACTCAGCAGGAGTGCTGTGCCTGGTTTTGGTTGCTGCTCTTCAGGAAAGATGTGGGCCCAGCAGAGAGGAAAGCTCAGAAGTTGAGAAAACATGAGCTGCAAGGAAAGGTTGACTCAATTGGAGTGAGTGAAATAGAGAACTGGCTAACCATCTTCAAGGGCTGTTTCCTACATCAGCAGCAGATAGCAGAAGAAGCAATGGGCTTGAAGCGGGACAGGAAATGTTGAGGCTACACGCACAGGCACGGGTTTGCAGTCACAAGGAGCAGGAAGCACTGACACGTTGCCTGGGGAGGTTAGCGTTATCCTCCACCAAACGCCGTAGAGAGCTTGTTAGATGAGTATCTTTCAGGACTTGCACGTGTGCCTCTGAGCAGGGGATGAATTGGATGGCCTCCTGAGATCCTTCTTACTCCTAGGACTTCACGCTCTGTAGATTTACATGGATTCAGAGAAGAAGATCCTTCTTCCCAAGTACTCGGATCTGGCCTGAGCTGCTCCTCCTAACCTGTGTTCTGGTAACTTTCTGGCAGGAAGTAATAAACTTAATTACATATGGGGAGAAACAGACATCGCTTTTTACAGTTGCCTTGCTTACAAATAAACTGACGTTATTTTAATAACGTAATTAGAGTGGTATGAAACCCAGTGTAGTGTTGTTCCTTTCCTAGGAAGAAAGGTTTATTATGATTTGTCTGAACTCATTATAGAGTTTAGAATTAAAAAAACCCAACTAGGCGCCTCTGAAATAAAAGGGTTTTGTACTACAGCAATTATATCGGTGTCCAAATCACTTATGTTAAATTGGAATGTGGAAATAGCCTGGACGGAAGTTTGCTCTGTTGTTCCTCCTAGGAAGAAAGGTTTATTATGATTTGTCTGAACTCATTATAGAGTTTAGAATTAAAAAAACCCAACTAGGCGCCTCTGAAATAAAAGGGTTTTGTACTACAGCAATTATATCGGTGTCCAAATCACTTACGTTAAATTGGAATGTGGAAATAGCCTGGACGGAAGTTTGCTCAGATCTCGGCAATAACGATGTTTCAAATACACATGCATAAATTTAACCTGATATTCTGCAGTAAAACAATTACATTGTCTCATTTAATTTAATGAACCATGAAGTCGTTACTTCTTGCAATTAAAAAGGTGTATGGGACAAGCAGCTGATCTCTCAAGCACCCTGGCCGCACAAGAGAGAAATTTCTTTGACGGGAAACGATGTGAGACTTTTCAAAGCAGTTGCCCAAGCTATTAGGAAGTCTGACGTTAGAGGCTTTGAGTGATTAATGACTTTGTGGGTTAACCATAGATTTGTTTGATATCAAACAGCCAGTCTGTGAAAAATACTAACAGCATGTTATTAATTTCTCTGCAGCTCATTCTATTAAAAACTTGCACGGCCAACTATTCTCAAAAACCTGCTGTGAAGTGAGTCTAGTGCAGAACGTGTATTTCTTTTTAAGTGGTAACAATCCATTGCTATTGTGATCGGTTTGCTTCCTTTGAAGCCCTCAGGTGAGGTTTTTTTGACAGCACTTAACAGCAGAGTTCAAGCCCAGTCAATGAAACATCAGTATAAAAGCTATAGCACAGTGTAGACCTTTTAAGGAAATATGGGAGACCTTCATATGGTGGTGGAACACAAAAACATTAAGGTTTGGGCAAAATGGATATCGCAATTGGGCAAATACAAAAGAAGTTGTATATACTGTTTCTAGTGTAGCCTTGCACAAGGAAGTACCAGGTTCCTACTTTCCCTGGTTCCGGTACAAGTCTGCATGTTTCACTGTGGCATTTCCATAGCCCTGTGCTAGATGGTGGGGCTTTGCTGCGGGTGTCTCGGCAGTGAAGAGTGGGGTACGTGGGTTTGCCAGCTTGTTTTGTTTAGAAGTTTGTTCAAAATGAACGGTGTCACATTTTTCTGTAGGAGCTTCAAGGAAATCAGAGTAAATATTTCACGAGAAATAACGTAACAGGAAAGTTAAAAGATGGTATTTGAAAAGGAGAACAGTTCGAGTGTCGCTCTTCCTTTGCGGAGTAACTGTCCATGGAACGTAACCACACAGGAGCAATTTTTCTACTGTCTTGTGATGCTACTTGAGGAGGAAAAAAAAAGTACTCTCCAATGACAACCAAAGATATTTTTGGCTGGCAAGGCACAGATTTAATTCATTTGATTTGCTTGAATAGTATAATTATGATATTAATTTTCATCATGTTGCCTAAATACAAATGCAAGTGCCAGAAACAGAAGACTGAATTGGCAGCCAATGAAATACAGTTAACACACAGGAAATATCTCAGACTAAAGTAATTTACAGATTATGAGAATGAGTGGGAGTGAAGCAGCAAGAGAAAAGGAAAATATAATCTATGAAGATGACAGGAAATCAAATTAAATACAAATTTCATTTCTTTTGCATTTTACCAGCTATGCTTACTTTTCCCCCAAGAAAATCTCATATTATATTAGCCCTGAATCCCTTGATGACAGGGAATTCAAATATTTCTGACCATTCTTTGGCATAACGTACAAAAAAGTCCTCAGTTGCTAAAAAATCCTGCTGTTGTAGGTAAGTGGGGGCTGACGACACCTGAAGGCTCAGAATGGTCTTAAGACCGATGAATTAGTGAAAAGAATGCAGAGTCACGCAGAGGATGGACAGAAGTGTCTGTGACTGGAATAAAGAGGGGAAATACCCGAGCGCTGATACAGCTTCTAAGAGTAGTGAGATCTTAGCCATAAATTTTCAAACATCCAAAGACACAAAAGATTGGAGAATTAGTGTTTGTGGGATTGAGGAAACTTCTGAAAATGTCATTCTTAGTCTTAGATGGATGAGGCAGTGAAATATTCATAAAACCTATTTTCTTCCTTAGCTTTCCAGGTTATCAATGGCTATCAAATCTATATGTGTTTTTTCTGGATGCATATAATCGTAACAGGTACAAACATAACTGAGTATATGCAAACATATTGTTGCTGTGGGAATTCTTACCTAAAGATGAAAATACATCCATCTGACTTCATGGCTTTTTAACTGTTAAAAAAATCTAGCTAACACTTGAAGATTACGCAGCAATCCTGTCGAGAGGCACAACTGAATGGCTTGCAGAGCAACTGGGACAAAACGTGCTGCTCATGAAAACCAGGTTACAAAATTTAAGGAAGGCATTGCAAATTAAATGCTGGTCTGCTACAGAGATAACACAGAAGCCAATAAAATAGTACGTCACAGACATCATGGTAGTTACTTTCTTTGAAATGTTTAAACTTATGCTTGGGTTAATTCCTATCATACTAGAAAATTGAGATAAGTGACTAGGTTGGTATACCATTTTACAGTGCTTGAGTGCTCCTAAAGGAGCAAGAGGAATGTTCCTAAATGGATAGAACTGGCTGAACCTTGTTACTGGACAGGCTGTAAACATACAAAAAGCTGAACTTCTCACTATTCTTCAAAGTTAGCAGTCAGGAGAAAGACTCTCTGAAGATTTTCTAACAGCCACATTGAAAATTAATTTAAACTCTACAAGCTCCTCAACTATTTTTTTTTTTCCATGCTGTAAGATACATTTCAGTTCCTTATGAAATTAGGTAATACGCTTGGTAGAATTTGGTCTTCCAGATCCTTGTTTCATTAGAGGGATTGATGGGTACTCGGTTCAGAAATGTCTTGCTGAGTTTTTCTGGGTTTAATGTACTCTTCCTATGGTTTTATAATGATATTTTAGAGCTACTATGAATCATTTGAGTTGTGAGTAATTAACCCCTCTGGAAATCTGACTCCTAAGGATGTCTCACGTTGAATAAACATAAAATGAGTCACTGAAATTAGACATGTTGGGAATATTTTGAGTTGATCACCCAAAAATTTGGAGTCACTGTTTGAGCAGATAATGACTCAAAAACCAAGTGTATCTGCTTCTCTGATCTGTGTCATGCAGGAAAATAAACAATATTCGAATTAATCTAGATGAGCGTGGCACCCAAGGCAGAACAGCAAAGGCTATAGTTAAATCCCAGGACTGAAATTTTGCCAGACTGTAGCCCTTATTGGTGCTCCAAACTTAGCAATCACAAAGACTCCAACCCCGATGAATAGAGAGCATCCTTTGTTAAATCAGTTCTGTGCTGATGTAATGTGTTACTTGAAGATGTACTTAGCTGTTCTTATGCATTCATTTCCTCTTCAGCCTCCAACAACTAACTTATCTTTGTAAAACTACAGACATATGCAAACAAAACTCCCAGCTTTCCATCTGAGGAATTATGTGCTTATTCAGCATTTATGGATTTTGAAAATCTGCAGAAGAAAAAAAAAATGCAGACTTTGCAAGATGTTTGACATTTATAATTACTGTAACTGCAAAACACAGCATGTTATTTGTTCCAATAATAGGTCTCAGCAGCAATAAAGTGTATGCCTCTCCTCCAGGTTTCAGCTGTGGGAAGTATTTTGACAGTTGGATCCACAGTATGTAACTACATGTGGGCAGAGTTGTGTTTTCTTTTTGCTGCTGAAGAGAGGCTTTCAAGTTTGCCACAAATCTCGGGTGTATGAGCACATTTTCCCACTAAAAATCCGTTCTTACGCTCTCCTTCCCTTCAGAGGGAAGGAGGTGTTTGATATCCAGATTTGTACTTAGTAGTATCACCCTCTGGAAATGCTTCCTCTGCTATTAGTGGGACACCGCAATGTCAAATATGACTTACTGTCACAAAGCTGAGACAGCTGGGACTGTAAGATAAAATTCCCCTCTAAGCCTTGAGCCAGCGTGCAGCCTGCACACCCCTTCAATTGCTCGGGCCCCTTTGGAGGCTAGCAGCTTAGGCACTGAGCTTGTCTCAGGCCTTTCCAAGGACAGGTTTCATCCATTTCTGGCATTAGCTGCTGTAAATCACGACCACTGGAACTGGGAGAGCACCCGAGCAACCGATAATGTTGTAATAAAAGCTCTCTGATACACTTTTTCCTCTCTTGTTTGGGAATAGAAAGTATGAGATGATTGCACTGACATTCAGCACAGATACCATCAAAACCACCACCAAATAACCACTATAGGAGTTGTGAGAGCTCCTCTTTACACTCATGACCTAGAAACAGAAGTCAAATCTAAACCCAGTTCAGGCCTAGAAGAAGTTGAAGGCAAGTATCCGGAGCATTCAGCATCAGCTTAGAGAAATCCACCATGGAAGTTTCTTTGCTTTGACTCTCTGTTTACTTGGAGTCACAGGCTCCTTCACTTTTATACTCTTCAGAGTACAGGCAGCTACTGCTTAAGGATTCATAGATAATGTTTTAATTTCCGTTTCCTTCTCTGAAAAGGCACAATTCTAGAAAGGGAGATCCATTTTTTTTTCTCAGTTTGTGGTTATGGTAACTATAAATAATAGCTTTCACTGCAATTTAGGGCTTCCTGGCGTCCTGACATCAAAAAGCTTGGTGGTTTCATGCAGTTCGGTTAAGCGGCCTACATTTCAAAGCCTTTCCAAACACTGCTGGGTTGGGAATCTCACGAGCGCAGACTTCCCTGCGGTGGTTGAGCAATTGTGTCTGCCCAGCTGCAACCGAGGAACATGGAGAAGAGGGGAAAATGGAAGTTCAGTTAACCTTGTCAGTCAACTTAATCTTTCTGTTGTATTTTTCTAAGCTACTTATGATGGGTATTAATATGCAGACCTTATGGGTAGTCACTTCCCTTCCTTTTTGTACCTCAGGCTGAGCATAGCAGTCAGGGGAAAGGGCCGCTCATGTATTCATTCGTGGAACAGATTTTATGTGGTGCTTCACAATGCATTTTTTCCAAACGCTTTTCAGGGCTATCAGGTCTGTTTGAATCTTCAAGTCTGCAAAAGACATCATGCTATGCAGGTGAGGACTTTTTTTATGTTAACAATCGATTTTTGAATGATACTCAATAATGTCTTATCTGAATTGTTTGACGTTCAGAGTGTATTTTTTACATGTCCACCTATATTTTGGCCCTTCCAGTTCAGCAGAGATCATGTTAATGATGGTACAACTGTGTTTGTCATCTTGGTGTAAGGGGACACATTAACAGGTGTCTGCTTAATTGCACATCAAAGATTTTGTTCTTTGCTTCATTTCTGGTGTATGGGCAATTGTCTGTTATCCTCTCTGAGCCCCCAAAATTATTCTTTGTTCAACAATGTTAAAAAATAAGTTAAAATGTTTGATGTCGCATTTCCCACAAAGTGAATAGGTAGGTTGAAAAGTATGTTGTGTCTGCAAAAAAAAAAAAGCTTTGTTGATATTTATGTTCCCAGTCGGCTTATGTTATCTATTAGACTCTACACCACCATCTGGTTGAATTAATGACTTGTGAAACTTGCCTTCTAGATGACAGACATCACAGTGTGACATTTTGTAAGACAAAGTAATCCAGCTCCTGTGTTTCTTCTCAAGAGAGAAAACTGTTACTTCCTTGCCTTTCAAATGTTTTGCAGAACTAACCTCAAACCAGAGTGAAAGCGCGGCCCTTCAATTGTTTTTAAAGGGAATCACATTTGAATAAGTAACTTGAGAAAAATAAGCACGACGAAGCTCCAGAACTGAAGATGTCTGTGTGTCCAGAGTCCATGTAACCTGGGTAGCGCTGGTGGGATCATATTGTTAATTGACAACTGTGGAAGAGCTGCTGTGGTCTGGGATGCAAAGTACAGCTGAAGTTCAGCAGAGGAACGTGCAGGTTGCACTAGCGACGGTTCCCAAGTCCTTGATCGCTTGAGCTTTTAGTGATGATGTTGGTGTTCTCTTTGGGTGATACTGCAGACCTCTGTGTGAGGCTGCCTTCCCTCGGAAACCTTATTAAGTCACAGGATACTTCTGTCTCCCTTCGCTAGCGTTTTGTATTGTCACCCAGCACAAAAAAGAATACTTTAGTCTTTGTCAAGTTTCATCTCTGTCCTTCAGTGGACAATCTCTGTGCTGAGCCTTGCTCTTATCTTCATTATATTTGTGAAGAAACAGAATAAATTTTCATTATTGTTTGTCCATTAACCAAACTTTAAATTGTCTGCCTGGGTCCCAATGAAGTGATGCTGCATAACTTTAGAGGCCTTAAAAAAATATCCATAATAATCTTGAAGCACTTTGCTAATATTAGCTGTCGGTGCATCCAAGAGTTTGAATTACAGCCGAATTTCTCTGTAATGTGTGTCCTACAGCACTGCACTAGGCTTGAAGAAGCCTCTGTTACAAATCTAGCTCATTCATCAGTCAAATATTTTCAGGTCTCTGTCGTCTGTGTTTCCCCTGTTAAATGGGGGTTAAGGGTAATGATAGCTTTCTTCTGGGAAAAAAACCCAAACTTCTGAGACCTACTTAAAAATGCTAGAGGGGTACTGGTTCTGGTTCCTGTGTATAAATGTTACTGTATGCATATTGTTACTGTACAGAGGCATGTTTCAATTAATATATTTGGAAAAACTCTTCTGAGGCCAGCATGTAAATTTTGCCCTAAATAAGTGGGCTAATGGAAGACCTGACTAATGGAAACCTGACACACAACCCGAACTCTGCACAGAATTCAGCAATTTCTGCACTGGTTCTGTGCCTGAAGTCTCATCCAGCCGGGCTGTTTCATTTCCCATCACTGAAGCCTTGCCTTTTGCTCTAAGTCAGCTTTCCGTTTCTACTGCGGATGCTGGATCTGGTTTTACCCATGATCCTGCACCCTTCAGAGCAACAGGTCATGCTCAGGGTCCAAGTGCCTGCCGGACGAGGCCACGGGCAGTGAGTGTGTCTGTGAGACTTCCTCTTAGATGCTCATCTGTCTAGGCTTTGAGGGTTGCAGCCATCCTTGCTGGAACTTCTCTTTAAACACATTTCTGCATCACCTTTTTTCCCCTTAGAGGTGGAAAACTGAACAGATCACATAATCTAGATCTACTGTCAATTCTCAGCTAGTCTCGGAAGCAGAGGGGGACTTCTGATACCTCACAAATTCATGTTTCTCCCTAACAATAGCCAAGGAACATTTGTTATAGGAAGAAAAGATACAGCAACAACGTCAACAAGCTTTTTCCTCTCCTCTACTTTTCTTCCATACACTTCATCCTAGTCTAGAAGGATTACTTCTTGTGAGACCAAATTTATTATGTCCCTCTCTATATCACATATGACCTTCTCTGACACTTTCTGACACTGTATCAGAAATAGTGTGGCCAGTAGGAGTAGGGAAGTGATCGTGCCCCTGTACTCGGCACTGCACTGGCCGCACCTCGAATACTGTGTTCAGTTTTGGGCCCCTCACTACAAGAAGGACATCGAGGTGCTGGAGCGTGTCCAGAGAAGGGCAACGAAGCTGGTGAAGGGTCTGGAGAACAAGTCTTCTGAGGAGCGGCTGAGGGAACTGGGACTGTTTAGCCTGGAGAAAAGGAGGCTGAGGGGAGACCTCATCGCTCTCTACAACTACCTGAAAGGAGGTTGTAGCGAGGTGGGTGTCGGTCTCTTCTCCCAAGTAACTAGCGATAGGACAAGAGGAAATGGCCTCAAGTTGTGCCAGGGGAGGTTTAGATTGGATGTAAGGAAAAATGTCTTTCCTGAACGAGTGGTTAAACATTGGAACAGGCTGCCCAGGGAAGTGGTTGAGTTCCACCATCCCTGGAAGTATTTAAAAGACGAGTAGATGCAGCGCTTAGGGACATGGTTTAGTGGGCATGGTGGTGTTGGGTTGACGGTTGGACTCAATGATCTTAGAGGTCTTTTCCAACCTTAATGATTCTATGATTCTATGATTCTCATGAACAGGCATCCTTAAACGGGATTTAAAAAGCTAAATTATGAATGATGGCTTCCTGACAGCAACAGCTCAGATTGAAATTTCAGCAAATGTCAGACATGAGGTCAGAATCTGTTTGAGTCCCCAAGGAAAAGGAACTCTGCTAACAAGGGAAGTGCCTGCTTGCTTAAGAGATGTGCTTGAAGTCTATGTGCATGTGTATGTGCATGTTCCGTTGTTATTTTTATATGCATTTTGTTTCCTTTTTAAATGGTGCATAATAAAATAGGGCCCCTCCAGCCACGATATTTTTGGTGTGGCAGTTCTAATATGTAATTGATACTAATCTAGCAAGTCCCTTCCTCTTCTGAGTAGCCCTTCTCTTTGTGAGTAAACCCCTTAACTTCAGCGCAGATTGCTCCCGTTAGTAAGGACCAACTCATAGAGCCGCATAGGGGTTCAGGTTCACTGCAGCATGTTCACAGGTGGTTTTCCTTATGGGAGAATTCAGAGAGGCTGCCGAACCCATCTATCTCCAGTAATGTACGTTCATGTGTGCATTGTAAATTCTTTTCTCTACAGCTTTACAGCTATTCTTCGTAATTGATTTCTCAGTTTGGAGGAAGCATGCTTTATAATCAGAGCTCTTCTAGGCTCTGGTGCTTTTTGGTAGTAAGTGTTGCAGTGGCCTGGGCTGGAAACAGATTTCTTTCCCTCTGTTACAACAGGCCAGACCTATTGGACCCACTTGTGCCTAAGGTCAAACCCTTTAAGGGCTGTAATAAACTTATTGTGATTTATGGATGCATCTACCTCTGTTGGATAAAACTACACCAGTTGTGTGAGTATCTGTATTACGGGTGTGAGCGGATGATTTGGATGTGCACTGTGAATAGATAAGTACTGATTTTGAAAGGGAGCTTCTTGTAGTGCCCGTGGCAGGAATTTCACCCGGGATTTCACTGTACTTCCTTATCTTCACCTCACTGGTGCTCCTGCCCTTCCATGTCTTTCATAGGCGCTTTCACATATATTAAAACATGCTAAAGATGTATCCTGAAGCCAGTGCTGCATAACAGAAGTCTGGTCTTTACGGCTTTCTCAGAGATACTGTAATGATGTACAGCAGTGATGGCAAAGTTGTCAAAAATTGCTTGTGCTCCTCCATTTTGTGAGAAAAACTATTTTCCGTGCAAAACCGAAAAGCAAAGTGCCTGTGGCTAATGGCTTTATACGGTTGTGCTGGTTTTGTCTGGGATAGAGTTAATTTTCTTCACAGTAGCTAGGATGGGGCTATGTTTTGGATTTGTGCTGGAAACAGTGTTGATAACACAGGGATGTCTTAGTTACTGCTGAGCAGTGCTGACACAGAGTCAAGGCCTTTTCTGCCTCTCACACCGCCCCA
>NW_008795252.1:7729870-7734622 GCF_000699145.1 Aptenodytes forsteri
GCGGCTCTTCCTTTCCCTATTAAACTGTCTTTATCTCAACCCACGAGTTTTCCTACTTTTACCTTTCTGATTCTCTCCCCCATCCCACCGGGGGGGGAGTGAGCAAGTGGCTGCGTGGTGCTTAGTTGCCAGCTGGGGTTAAACCGTGACAACAGTCCATGTTGCTCACACTTGCATGTTTTCACTCATTCTTGTTTCACCTTGTTACCAGCTAACATCACCGGTCACGTAAAAAGATGTTTGGAAAGTCCTTCCAACACTGCTCATAAGAGACGTTCTCTGTTTCAGAGAATGAACTCTGTCTTTGATCAGTAAGATCCTTTTTTCCCATTTTATGCTTCTTCCTTGTGCATTCTGACTCGTCACTGCAGCTGGAAAGATGACTGTAGATGTTGTCACAGTAATGATATTATTACAGCATGACAGCTGAGGAGCAAAGATGTGGCAAAATTTGTAAGTCAAAGTAATATTTTTTTCTCGTTGGCCAACTGATACTCCAGGTGAAAACAGATTAGCTTTTGGAGACCGTGCCTTTACGGGAATATTAATTCGATATTGTACTTGGTTGTAGTTATCATTCTCCCCCTCCAATAGGATTATATAAAATTGTCTGTCATATCAAGGGATTAAAATGCTTTATCAGTGAGAATCCACATTTGTTGGTGATTTTAACAGAGCTGCAAAGTAAATCCTGATAGGGAGAAGCATTGTGGGAATTTGCCAACAGGTCTTTGTATGGGCATCTGCGCGTCCATTCATAAAGGCATTCTCACTGTTTGTGTTATTCTTCCAGAGTGAGATTCAGATGCCAGTTTTTCAAACTGTATCAATAGGAGGAGTGCAGAGAAACCAGCCTGTTCAAAGGCAACACCACACAAAAGCTGACCTACAATATTATCTCAGGCAGGCGACGATTTCTGAACATTTTGCTGTTGTACATTTGGTCAAAACACATACCAAAGGAGCACACAGTATTTATAGCAGTGGGCAATAAGGGCTGCCATTTGACACTAAATACCAGTTGGGGTTTCTTTTCAGCTCCCTTCTCCCTTAGAAAACAAATCCACCCTTCACATAGACTCTACTAACGGAGCATGAAATACTTGCAGAACTGAGGGCACAGTGTAAAGCGAGGTATTTTGGTCAGGTGGTACCTGGGTGCGTTCAGAAGATAACAGATTTACCTTGTAGGTGTACGGCATGATAACGTTTCCATCAACTGAAAGGATGCCGTAGCCTGAAAGCTGATTCCAAAGCAACTCCTCTGCTAAATTCTGCAGGGCAGAAAGTGAGTGGGATGCTGAAGCGGAGGGGAAAAGCCCTGTTATTCTGGAAGTGAGAGGGCTTGAAAGGGAGCAAAGACAGAGTACCAAAGGATGAGTGTAGGAGTACAGGATTCTCTAAATGAAAGCAGGCAAAGACTGGATTTTTGGAAGGATGCAGCTCAGGTCTTCGCGTGCGTTTTGGGCTGTGGTGTAAGGGAAAGAGGAGGTCCTGCTTGGAAAAGGACTTCGCCCTGCTCTCCTGAGCAGGGCTTTCTCAGCTGCAGCCGCAGGGCGAAGTAGCTGAGCAGAGTGTCAGCTCCACCCGCAGGGGCAGAAGGGGAAATGCAAAGCTGGCGGAGCAGGAGCAGGGCTGGCCCAAGGATGTACCTACCCGCTGTGAAGGAAAAGTCTTGGCGTGGCTGTGGCGAATAAACAGGCAATAGAAAAGGGGAGAAGAGTTCTGCTGCTGTAGTTTAGAGTGAAACCGGAAAAACCACAACAGTGCGTTTTCCTTCTGATGAGTGGAGAGTCACACTGTTTCTTCCGAGTGTTTAAAATGCATGTTATTCCGTGTTCTCACTCATTGCTTTTCTCTGTGCTGCTTTTTAAAGGCACCTCTCAATAACAATTTTTTTTTTTTTCTGCTGTAGTAGGGCTGCGTATGAACCATGCCCAGAATAGCTAGCCTTCCTGGCTGGGGGTCTTACTTGGGACCAAAGTAATGGAGGTGAGGTTAAATCTCACCACTCAGTTCTCACTAAAAGGGAGTACGACAGAGAAGAATCACGTCTGAATTTCAATTTTCTGCTTCGACTTAAAGACATGGATTGCTGATCACTACACCTCTACATCTTCTCAATGATTGCAAACTGTCACTGAAGTACTTAAGGGTATTTGCTTGTAAGCAAGATTCATGTTTGACAGTTTATTCCTACCTTCCGTTTCTTCTCCACCTGAAACTGTTATCTGCAGCGGAAAGCATCGGTGCACTTCTCTTCAGGGCTCACTGATGGAGGGAAAGGACAGAGACTGATAACGCTGCCTAGAAACAGATTTGACTAGAGAGTAAAAGACCTGCATTTGAGCTTGTCCTGGTGTATCTGTAATTTCCACCTGTAGGAGAGCAGAACGAGGCCACGCGTTTTCCGTTCTCCATGACGTGTCAGCAGCAACATAACAAGCTCTGCCTCATGTCTGTCTTGATCCGCCTGGCTCCTTGCGGGCTGCAGGCAGGACACCATGATGGAGTTACCGCCGTGGCACTACACAGACCACGGACTGTTATAAACTCAGTGAAGAGCCTGGGGGCTTCATGCTGAAATAGATTCAGAAAAAGAAGAGGAAAGGCTTAGGAATATCTCACAGGTTCACAAATAAAAGATACCCCAAAACCTTGTGTCTCATTGTGCAAGAGTAAAAGCACTTTATTAAAGAAATAATCCCTCCCTATGTTACTTTGGGAGGGATTACATTACTGAAGAAATTAACAAAGAATTGTATCGGTTTTATTTTGACTTACTTCATTGCAAGCAGTTTGGACAGTGAAAGAATAAGCGTCATTCCTACTTTCTCTTGTTCTTCTCCACTTTCTGGTTTCCCAAGCAACACTGAGCACCTGGTTTGTCTCTCTTCTCAGCTAAAGGTGAGCAAAGAGGCAGAATTTAATTTTGGATACAGTTTTGCACATTTCAATCATTTTTTTTCCCACTTTTTATGAGTCTAGCTAACTATGTTTTGAATTAGTCTCCAGAGGTTGAATGGTTCTGTTTGTTTTTAATAGAGGTGACTGAATAGGTTTTGGTTTATTTTACTGTTGGTAAATAGTTTCCTCACCAAAATGAAAATATTTATCCTTCTCGAAATATTTTTTTTTTGTCAGACGTTGGCCAAAATGAGGTCCTCAATTTCTTTTCCCATTTTGTCCAGAGAAACAGCTCTAATGCTCTAGACAGCTCTAGCATATCAGATATGATATATCAGATATGATATAGAATGAAAACAATAATTCTTATGCAATTACAAGTTTCTGGCATTTTTTTTTTATTCATTAGATATCAACCTGTTAATATTCTTTTCATCGGTGTATATTTCCACAGAGCAACACACTATGAAAGAGAGAATGGTTTTCCTCCTCTCGAGCACCAAAAGCACATTGAGATATCCAAGCTTGTATTTGACTGAGAACTAAGTAGTATCTGTTTGGGATCTCTAGCTGAAAATGCTGTATAAACAGCCAGCTAGTATTTACAATTATTTTATTGCTACCTTATGGTCAGGACATATTAAACTAACTGTGTCAACTTCCTTCATGCTTTCCTTCCTTCACCCAAAACTTTTTCAAAGCTTCCTTCAATCATTAGTCCAGGGGAAGTTCCGGACAGTAGGAGAAAGAGCCATGGAATTTGGGGTCGTCTATTTTCAAACTCAAAAATTGTTCGACTGAATCTCTAATTGCTATGGTGAGAATCTTAAACCACAGATTTTTCTTCTGCCACCCTTTGCTAGGTGACTAACTACTGACTTTAAGCACTGTGCTTTGGACTATTTTAGCAGATGAGCTTGGTACTACTTCCCTCCCCACCACCCGCCACGGCCAACACTCGCTGCGAGATGTGCTGTGCTGCCATGTCTTGAGTCAGGCAGAGGTTACTCTTTGTCCTGAAAGGCTGTCAACATCTCCTTGCTACCTTGGGTCTCCCAAGTTTAAAGCGCTCAAAGCCATCCCTTAGCTGCCACTCAACCTTGGAAGTGCCCGAAGTAGCCAAGACTGTGTGCTCCTGAAAGTCTGGAAAGTAGCCGGCTACTAACTCATAGAAAATTCTTCCTAGGGTTGGTTTTGTGGGAGTCCGCAGCGTTTCTCAATGGGTCCGATAGGTGTGACTGGAAATGCTGAACACAAACTGATGGTGTCAGCCCAGGCTGAATTTGCCTTTTATGCACTAGCCAGGGGCTAGAGACTGGACTCTGAAATTGGGGGCTGCCTCAAATCCTCTCTGAGAGAAGTTGAACACGTCTCCCGTGTTTCAGCCTACCCGATTACCGTAGAGAGGTACTTTCTACTGCTGGAGTCACTCTGTTGGCATGAAATGCTCACGCTCTCTCTGCTGATTTAGGAGGGCTGAGGGCCACGCACACGGCACCCTCATCCTGCAGGGCAGGCGGGGGGTTCCCGGTGGGAAGCCCGAGCTGGGCATTACCGCAGGCGTGCAAGGCTCACGCTGCTGCTTCCTGGCTTGCGGGCGGCCTCTCTGCCCACTCTCCTACGCACCGGGCACTTCAGCGATAACCCCAGCCGGGCCGGGACGCCCCATCAACTGCCCACGTTCCCCCTGAAGGTACAATCCCCAGTGTATTTTCTTCAAAGACCCAACCAAGCCGGTGGGTACACGCTAACATGGAGCTGCTGCTTTGGAAACGGTGCTGTTGGCTGGAGCACGCTCCTCTTTTAGGTTTGCTGGGGGAGAAAGCGAGGCGCCGGGAGGGAGGG
>NW_008795252.1:7735410-7763675 GCF_000699145.1 Aptenodytes forsteri
GCCCAGCCGGGCGCCCTCCCCGCCAAGCCCCAAACTTTTATTTTTTCCTACCCGACCCTTTGTTTTTTTCCAGCGGGCGAGGGGCAGGCAGGGCCCCTCTTGCCCAGCAAAACTTTTTGGGTGGCTCTGTTTGCTTGCGGGGAGGAGAAGGGGCTCGGCGCGGAGGCTGGAGGCTTTATTTCTCCTCGCGGGGAGATAAGCCCACCTTGGATGCCTTTCCTAGGAGGGCTGAGGTTTCCGAGGCTTGCGGTGTTGCCTGCACAATAGGAGAACAGCTGCACCGGCAGCCCCTCTGGCCGCTAACAAAGCGAGGCGCTCGGAGCCTCGCTTCGCTTGCTGAGTGGGACTGCCTGCGTGCTGCCAGGGAGGGCGAGCTCCTGGACCTCCCTGGGATGCGCACGGCGAGGTCTGCGTGGATGTTGGGTCGTGTCAGCATCCTCGCTCCGAGGAACGCTTTGGAAGCTCCACGCTGGTCCTTGGCTCTCTGCAGTTTATTATAGAAACCACGTGAAAAGGCACCTTTGCCTCGTCCTTTCTTTTGACGTGGCTGGGAAATGGCGATAATCCTTGGAGCCCTTTTCACCTTCCCCAGCTGCACAGGAGAGGGGAAATGTTGCAGTCAGGTGCCACATCTGATAGCGGTGGAGAACCAGGTCCCTGCAGCGGGGAGGATTTTTTGAATGACCCTGGCTTAAAAGCGTGTGCAGTGGAGATCTGCATCCCCTCGAAAATTTCTCACATGTCTGGGTAAAACACAGACAATTGGAAGAGAGGCCGATTTCCCTCCCTTTCCTGGAGGGAAGCTGGGTTTTCTCCCTACCCTCTAAGTAGCAAGTGAAAGATCAGAGTGAATGGTAACTAAACTGCCTGCAAAAAGACCCTCTTTCTTTGGTAAATGCTAGAATGAATCAGATCCAAATTCCAAGGGACGACTTTTCCTTTTTTTTAAAAGTGGTGCACAGCTTTATTTGATGTTCTTCAGTATTTTTTGAATGCAATTCAACTTACGTTTGTCATGAACTGGAGCCGGCATGTGATTGCTTAATATCTTGTCTGCTGGGGTAACAGAAACTTTACAGTTCTTCAAAAGCACATTCTTCCTTTAGCCCCTGAACCTTGCAGGGAATATAAGCAATGAGAGGTGATAAGCGGGCATGTGTTAATACCATCTCATTGGGTAGGCCTGGAAGAAGTCCTCCCTTTAATACAGAGCTAGCAGTAAGGTACAGATGCAGGATCCTTTTCCTGAACGCTAACCCTAGAAACTGAGTTGATCTTCTTGGATACTAATTCATCTTAATCCTGTTGTGCCACAGATTCTCATTTTCGGGGGCAGATGAATCCGGATTTTTAAAAAATTACTCTGATAGGTGATGTAGGAAAGAGTTTGATGTATTATTTTTCATGTTTGTAAACCAAATGTTGTTTGAAGATTGATAACGCTGCTGCAGCTTCAGTTTAAAAAACAGTTTTTAGACCGTTTCCACCACATGGTTTAGTAACAAAAACTCTGCGTGGCTTGTCAAGTATTCTGCTTGCCCATATGTTTTTCCACTCCCTAAGCATAGTGATTATCTCAGAGATGCTATTGAAGGGAGTGTCTTGCAATAAAAGGAGCTATTGTTTCTTGTCTCTGTCTCTTGATGAGTTGGTGCAACGCTAAATACAATGAGCTTTAAATCAATCTGCTTCAAAAAATAAAGTTTTTAAGGGGAAATGTACACTGGAGATACGTAGTGAGTATACCATAATATTCAAATAATTGTGACGTAGAACTCCATTTTTACTGTGTAAATTTGCTTCTCTTAATATTGGTAGAAAGTATGAAATTGAAGCCCGTGTCAGGTAAGCTGCTGTATATTGTGAGGTGGTTAACAGAAGCAATGTCCCGCTCTCTGCTGCGGTCCTGCTGTCTCTGTGCAAGAGCACTGTAAAAGCTCCAAGTTTCAGTTTCTACTGGAAACTGCCGCTGAACGCGAGTCTCTGTTTTAATTGGGAAGGAGGTATAGATCTTCACAGAAATGCTGCGTGCGGACTTTGAAGTAATACACGTTTCCATAATAGCTTAATATTAAGTGGGTTTTAATATAGTATTAATATATTATTATTTAAGAAGGACATTAATTGCCGCTCTCCCTAGCCCTCCTGCCACATTCTGGTTACCAAACAATTTTGGTTTTACTCAGTTTTGAAGAATAAATTTGAATTTATCTGTGCTAAAAATCTATATGAGAAAGTGAAAACTTTCACATTACTGGTTTGTATAATACCGTGGCATTTGTTGTACTGTGCAGGTGTTTGAACAGCCAGGTTCTTGCTACGCAGAGAAAACATCTGATGGTTTTGTACAGGAGAACCTCCTGTAAACTCACTGGACTCCTATTGTTGAAGTAGATTATTGTCCCCGAGTAATTAACTTGGTCAAAACATACTTTTCAAACCTCAGAAGTGCTATTCCCTCTTTGCCTTCTGTACCTAGATCAAAGACAACTTCAGTAAGTAACTTAGCAAGGTCAGTGAAAACATCTGGGGTAATTTGGGTTGAACCCTGGCAGCCAAGTGCCAGGTAACTCCTCAACCTGCACTGCTCCTTCCTCCTCTTCTCTGTACAGCCAGAAACCTCGTGTAAAGATCTGAGCCATGTAAACTCCTGCTTATGCAAGAACCCAGACTGTCCTGGTGCTTGTGGGATGGTTTACACGAGGATTTTGTGTTTGAATATGGATTTGCAGAAACGGTTTTCAAATATAAATATCCGTGTAAATAGCCATGGATTGCTGCTTTTGAGGTGTGTGTTGCCTTACTGCAGCTGTGAGTAAGGACAGTTTGTGGGAGTAACAAAATGAGCAGGATTAAGCCTTTGACTCCGATGTGAGTCTGTGTTTCAAGGCTGAGAGCACGCTTTACTCTGCATACACGGCTTCCGTGAGTAATCCTGGCGTGATGAGTGCGCTGAGTCCCTCTGCCAGCAGTGCAGTGGGTGTCTATGTAAGAGCTGCCTGGGTTCTGAGATGGAAGGACAGATCCTGAAAAGCCTGAAGATAGAATTGAGGTTATTAAAAGAGCTCTTGGTCCAAGTCCTTTCCTCAGCTGAATGTAGCTTCCTTTTAAAGTCCTCAAATTCTGGGCATCTGGAGTTGAGCACAGCCTACTAGCAAGCTGTGGCTATTGGCATCCTTTAAATTTCAAGGCACTAGTGGCTGAAGGTAGTCAAACTCTCTGCTGTGGAAACATCTCCTCTCTGACAAATGCTGAATTAATAGTTTGTCAGTCAGATGGTAAACTGCTTGATCTTGAACTACAAAGTGGTCAGAATAGGAATGAGACCGTCATTAGAGTCACTAATGGCTAATGTCTAATTTACCTACAATATAATGGCTTGTCATCCTCTGAGGTGGTTAATGTTGTTGCACCATAATTGTTTTTACAGATTGCTTAGGGTTTTTTTTTTTAAGGGCCTGGTGCTGCTTAAATTATTTAGGCAAAAATGTTCTTAATTGCTGTTTGTTATTAGTGAAGTAAATGACGTAAAATAATACCTTTAGGATGATTTTATTTAAAATGATTGCAGTTGATTAAAGGCAGAGCTGGATCTTTTCATCTGCCTTACAAGCTCCATACAACCGCAAATCCCAAGCGCTGAACGTTTATCTGACACTTCTGCTTCATTTGTTGCCTGGGGTGGACCTCCTCTGGGGAGTGAGTATGCTTGTAGGGGGCAGTGGGCTTTTGACTGTCAGGACTCCCACTGAAAGGGTTCGATGGCGATTAGTGACTTAGGTTAGAGGTTCTTCAGGAAGAGATGGGACAATCTCGTCTGCAAGGCAACAGAAAGGCTACCCTTGAGCTTCAGATTGTATTCTTGCTTCTGCTGGAGCAGTTTTGTGTGATGCTGAAAGGTCACTCAGGGTTTATTCTGGGGGTAGCTTGGTTGAGCTGGTGGCAGATATCTCCTGTGAACTCACTGTTTGTGACCTGCCTTCAGTCCAAAGCATCTGCTACAACTTGGCTCTGCTCCCCATTGCTGTCCCCTCTGTCCCTAGAGCCAAACCAGCCATGCTTATCTTGGCAGGTGGCTTCTCCACTCCTTTTTTGTCAGATTTAGCCTCTTGTCCATTTTCCAGGGACAGAGAGGAGAAGCTACTGGCCTGAAATCACACAACAGGGTCAGTGGCTGAACTGGACAGAATATCCAGATGTGGTGGACTCTGGTGCTTGCAGTGTGGATGTGGACAGACTGTGTGAAGCCTCTTCTACTGTTAGCTTTCGCGTGCCTTGTAAAAATAATGCTCTGTTGCCGCTACATGCCGTGCCGGAGGGGGTCTTCCCACTGTAACCTCTGTCAGCTGCTCTCTGCCAGCTGTTAATGTCTGTACCTAGAGTGCAATCACAACAGGCGCCGAAGAACATCCCCTTGTGCAAACCATTTTTCATTTTAGATTGTATTAATGCAGAACTAGAATTCCAGGTCACTTCCCCATCTGGGAAAGACAAATGCTGTTGCCAAGTCAGCAAGAGTTTCTTTAGTTCAGATGGCTTTTTTTCCTTCACTTTTGATGTGAGCATTGCGAATTACATGAGTGTTGAGATCCTTACTGGGATATTTGAAGGCGAGTCTGAGATGAAACTTTGTATTGCTCAGGTTGACTAGATAAGAGTTTTGCCCTGCTTAAACAGCTTTATCAGATACTGAATTATTCCTGCTTCTTTCACTGAGACATGTGAAGAGTGAAGTTAGGATTAGAGCTGGGAGATGCTGGATGAGATTAATTCTACCTCTGTGGCCCATGAAGCCCTGCCCTGAAACCATGGGATATGCTCAAATGTTGTGTGTTGGCAGTGGCCAAATCCAGCTCATTTTGCTCTCCTGAGTAACTGTTAACTCAGTTGTTAACATTTTGAATGACTTTTTTCGGTTGTATTTGCTGCATTGGTGATAATTGGGTATTTGTAATTCGTAGTTTCTTGGTGTCTCCAGCTGAGATAGGAAGTTGTTTTGGTGAAGAGGTACAATTTGAAAAGCTGCTTAAAGGTGTGAGGAAAGAAATGTTCTTATTCCATTTTATTATTTGGAGGCTGTGATGAAGAAAGCAAGCTGTAGAGAGATCTGGCTCCATATCTTCAAGGTCTTTAGGTGTCTTTGGATACCTAAATTACACGAAAACAATGAGAATTAGTTATCTGAGTTAGCTCACGGCATCTTTGCGGATGAGGGCTGTGGTGGCAAGATAGGAATTGACTTACCATGAGCTGGAACTCAGGAATTTAATCCTCCTTCCTTGCCCCTGAGTAGCATTTTCTTACAAACTTTGATTCCGCCTTCTCCATGAAACAGGCAGTCGAGATCCTTATTTCTAGTATCTGCTCTTGCAAAGTTTTGGATTGCTGCTTTACTTTAAATTTGTAAAAACTCCAGTGCTGCCAGCATTTATGGGAGGGTGTAGCCAACTCCCTGAGGCTCTTTTCCTGTTAGCTGGGAGCATCTGAAGGCCCAGAGCCAGGCACTGGGGGACGGGAGGAACAGAGACTTTACCGGAATTTAGATTACCCGACTAGGGCCCCGAAAGTCTGGTATGTACATACGCAGACACTGCTGGATGTATGTATTTTCACACCTGTGCTTTCCCTTTTTCTGCCTTATAATGGATGGAATGGGCACTGAATCATCCATACAGTACAGTTACTGCTGATTTATTCCTCTTCTTGTGATTTTCATCTTCAGAGCAGCCAAGAGTGTTGCTCCCATTTGATATGTGTTCAAGGACATATATAAAAAGACCTGGTTTTGAGGCTAGTTCCTACTAGGTAAATGCATGGAAAATGAATTGTCTTTCCCCCTTTAGAATTTATCCTCCCACAGTGAGGATGAACCTCACTGAACTGAAGAGGCTGTTTGGACTGCAGTCTTCTGTTGTTCCAGTTTTCTAAGCACCAAAAAATACTTAATTTTAAATCTTTGTATATATATTAATCTTTTTCTATATGCCGCATGTGGTTCCCAAAATGCAAGAAAATTGCTCCTAATGTTAAATCGTTTTAACATAGCTGCATGCAGTCAAATTCACACTGAAGCACATTAATCCGTATTATGTAGTATTTGCAAACCTCTGTGGAGATTCAGGTTTTGTCGTGTCACAATTTTTACATATAGAAGACCAGAGACAATTCTTCTCCCAGGTCTTGGAATCTAAACTGATTAGATAAACAGAGGGTGGGGTGGCACATGGCACTGATAAGTCGCTTAACCCTAGCAAAGTCTTTGTCTATAAAGTGATTATTACGGAAGCTCTGGGCTTCACGAAGAAGCTGTGCCTGTTGTCTTGACCTTAGCGGTGTTTGAAATTTTTAACAAGCTGCATTACACTGTGGAGAACAACATCCTGGCTTTAACCAGGATTCTGGAGGTCACTTTCCCACTGCTCTGTTCAGGAAAAAGGTGAAGGCTGTGAAATTAGATTGTTGTAAAACATTTTCTGGCCAGCAGAGTGGTGTTTTTTGTTGTTGTTGTATTAAATCAGCAGATTGAATTATTTTGACTTCTCCTATTCCATCTGCCTGCAAAATGCCCTCCTGGATTTCTTGGTTTAGAGATTCTCTTTTCAAGTGGAGATGTGGCTACAATGAGGCTTTTAAAGCTGCTGGAAACAGCTGAATAGAAATGGTTAACTTTTTTGTCTTCCATGTTTGCTGTGAACATAATTTCATTTCCTGAACAACCATTTTGTTTATTTCTCTTCCCCCCCCCCCACCTCTTCAGTCTATTCCTGTTCTTAAGCTGCTTGATGTCCTCCTCAGCTTTCAGGGGACCCACAGACTCTTTGGATGGCTCCTTTTGTAATTATCCAGTCAGCATCCATAGCAGTGACGTAGAGAACTTGTGTGAAATTTACTCCTTTATCTCCCTCCCCTACTGAGTTGCCAGTCACCTTCTTCAGAGTCCGGCAGCTCCCACTGATGCTCGGGGCATCTGTCATTTTCCATCCTTGACGTGCCAATTGTTGGCTATCGGGCTTTCCAGGTAAACTGCAGACTTTGCCTTAATGTAGTAGCAAGATAAAGTCTCTGTTTATCAGGTCTCCTCTGCTCTGAGGATGCACAGCCAGCTTTAATTTAAAAGCTGCTATATAGCTCGCCTATATTTTAAGGAGCGCTAGGAAAACAGATCAGTTATTTGCTTGCTTTCCTGTGGGAAAACTTGCTCTGCCTATTTCTGGAATGCCTGGAGTGGCCGGGGGGGGGATAACAGCTTTGTATTTCCTGTCAAAGATGAAAGACAAACAAACGAAACGTTCCCGCCCCCCCCAGTGAAGAGATTTTAATGTTTTTGTACATACTCTGTCCTGGCCAAATGTCAGTTCTGGTAATGCTATTTCGTCTGCCGCAATGTTTGGTGTGTCTGTTGTATACGATGTTCCACTCGCGCTGTCGGTCCCGCAGTACTGCATGTCCCAGTGCAGGCGATGAAGTATCTACCGTTATAGGTAGTACTCAGAAGTGCCACGAGAGTTGAGAACCAGCCCAAAAAGCACACAAATGTGCAATGAGGGGGTGATGCTGAATCCAAGGCTCACCGATGCCTGCCTCTCTCAGTGAAAGTCAGTAAGACTTAGGCTTAGTGGCAAATGGGATGACAACTCTCAAGTTACTCAAGTTACTCAGCTATGTTTGAATCTTTTTACTTTTGACTGTCAGGGGAGACTTGATTCTGGTTCCCTAGGTACTTTTATACAGCAAAGGAAATAGAGTTACAAAGGAAGTTAAGGAAATGGTGTCTTCATGACATGGTTATCTCTTGTAACTGAACTTCAGCTCTAGGTCACCACTGAAGTCAGTAGGGAGTCCTGTGAATAATTACCAGTTTGTACAGAAATTATTATTTATATGGTGCCATAAGCTTGCAGAGAGACATTCCATGCTCTAAAGGATTTTCAGTCCAAGAATGTGTGTAGTGAGATTTATGCCAGCTATGCAGATTAGGAATTTTGATTAATGGAGTGGGTTTTCCCTCTGTTAGTACAATTTTTAATGCGAAGAAATACCTGGGCTATTTGCTGGTGTTTGATGGGTATGATGAGGATAGCCATTTCTGGAGTATGTGAGTGAACTATCAAGATGCCTGGGGTTCATGCTAATGCTTGAATAAGCCTGCGTGGGCAAATATAGAGCTAAAGAGCTTGCATCAGTGGAGAGCTATGTATTTCTGTGTGGTCCAGATGTTTCTGCAGAGCAACAAGATTTCCAGAAAAGTCAGAACAAAGAAAGTTTTAAAAGGGAGGTGAACAAATAGGGAGAATCTTCAATGAAAGTAAGTCATGTCTTGGGCAGGAAAAAGAGGGGAAAAATACTTTTCTAGCAAGGAGGGAAAAAAAACTCTGTGGAAGGATCTGTGAGGTGCACAGAGAGGTCGTGGGCCATGCTGGAGCAGTTGATTGCAACCCAGGTTGAGTGAAAAATACCTTTGAAAGAAATACGTGCTGGATTTAATTTTTATTTGCTTTTTACTAGACCTCTGTAATTTTTATGATATTAATTAAGAAATACTGATGGGATGAGGAACTTAAGACTGTCTACATATGTCTGTCCTGCACTTCTGAAGAGTTATCTGTAAACCACATAGCTCACCTGTAAGTTCTCAGAAAGTTTATACTTCAGCCACGACTATTCCTTGGTTATGTGGAGAGGAGTTTAAAATTCATCACTGTGAGGGTGTTAATTCAGGAGTATTAGGAAACCTTTTGCCAAGGTCCCTGACTCCGACTGTTTTCAGGCTCCGGAGCTCTGATGCTTAGCAGTCCAGGGGATGTTCACCTGTGAAATTTCACCTGGCTTGGTGATGGTTACTCCTCTCCCAGGGCAAAGCAGAAACAGATGCTGAAGTATGTATGCTTGCAGTTAGGGGCAGTTAATATGACTGAGGAATGCTAAAAAGTCTGCTATTGCCCACCCTTGTAATAGTTATGCCAGCTCCTGCAATCAAGTGAATGTGTGATAGTCTTGATTTCATGGAATAAAAATGAAGAAGGACTTTTTTAGTCTTCATAGCTAAAGTGAAGGGCTTGGAAACATGAACGGTGGCTTGTGCCGCAAAAGGCAAATAAAAATCTATTGTGGGTTGTTGTTTTTCAGATGCCTAATTTCTGTGCCTTAACCATAATTTTGGGGGCGTGACTCATGACTTTTAAATGCTAGGGATTGCTACAGTGAGAATTACATATCAGCCTATAATTAGATGAATTTTTTTAACTAAGGAAACTGCAACAGTGAAGGGAATAGGAGAAACAAAACCAATCTGGGCATTCCTTTACAGGTCATATTATTAATTGAACATTTTGTCTTGGCACCCAGCAAGCATCTAGCACAAACACACTTTCTGAGCCTTATGGTCAAATGCTGAACATCTCCAGGGTTTAGTATGCTCAGTTGGATGAAGCAGTAAAAATGCACATGAGATATTTATTCTTTCTATCCCACTCCAGTCATTGCCTTTAAATGTTGAAGCATATCCAGAAGGGAACGGCAGAGTGTGGAATTTGAGCTAGCTGATCCAAAAATGGTAACAACAACAAAAAAGTAAACCTATCATTAGAAAAATCATGTGTTTTGGTAGTTCTGTTTAGACAACAGAACAAGTGAAAACACTTATCTAGTGTAGTTCAGTAAATGCTAATGGGTCCAGCATGTGATAACATGTTTATTTTTGCCTTGTGTCTTTGATGAGTGAACATGGGGCTTTCTCTCATTTTGTTTTAAAAAATCTGTTTTGTGCTTCACTTGTCAAACAGGCCATTGCTAGTGAAAGTCTTGTACTAAGAGGGTTGAGTTTGTTGTTCTTCCCCACCTAATCTGTGCAAAAATGTATTGGCTGGCCTGAGTAGTTATACTGTCAGCTGGTTTTATATGTTTAGTACAAATTCTGCTTTCTCTTCTGCTGCGGAACAGCAGATCTACGTCATGGAGAAAAGCAAAGTTACCTCTGTTGGCATGGGGGCAAATGGGCTGGTGGGGTTTCCAGTGGGGTGTGGGCTCTCTTCTATGTAGCATAACCAGGAGCATGTGTGTAGTGTGCTTTGACTTGAAATCATGGATCAGCCTAGATGAATATAAGCTTGCTCAGGGCTGTAGAGCTTAATAAGTTCTTTCCCAAATTTGACTTAGTCATTTGGTTTCAGGTGGTGTCTTGTGTGGCTGTGCAGTCTGTCCTGTGAGACTCTTACTCCTTTCCATTTAAGATCGATAACTTATTTTGCCTTAGAGAAATTATAAAGAAATCCTAAAAGTCCTGAGAAGTGAGTTGTTTCCACTCATGAAATGCCCCCAGTCTACAGGTATTTCTTAAACAGTTTGGTAACTGCTAAGAACAGATTAGCTTTAAACAAGTTTAATGAATAAATAGCTAGGCTTTGTCATTTCATTATCACCTTTTTGGGTCTAAAGTAAATGGGTTGAATGTATCAGGGAGGAAAATCTCCCAAAACACACTGGCTCTGGACTCTGCATCGAGCACATGAACGTGATTTAAAAGTATTTTTAAATGAACTTTCAGACAATATTCCTATCTTAAGATGCCTAGTTGAAGGACTAAGTAGGTTGAAACATTTATTTAATGAATTTTTACTTTTACCCTCATACTTAGCAGATTTCTTGCATTAATTGCTTGAAGGTTTGTTTAGGATTTTTGCTTGCTCTTTTTAGCAGCATCTTGTAAATATTGATACTGTAAAAGACCATAAAACTGAAGAAAGTTGATTCACAGTGAAAAGTACTTTGGTTACTCTGGGCGTGTTCTTCCCCTGAGGAAGCTGGTACGCCTCCTCTCAAAACAGTACTAACTAACATTTCTTTTTGGTTTATCAAAGTTTGCATGACACTGAGTGTCTCGATAGCAGACCTGCACTGGTCCACTCATCCATTTATTTTAAACTGAAGCAGTTCATGAAGACTCTGCTCAAAGTTATTCTCTACAGCCAGCATTGCCGTAATGTCCTCTCTGCTTACCAGAGCCTCCTCTGAACACTGGTGTCTGTTGCTGTTCTAGCAGCTCTTTGCTGGAGGATCCATTGCTGTCTTACGCCATAATATCTGGACCCTCCCAGTATTAGAAAGGGAAAGAAATGTTACAAGTGTGCTGGTGGGGAGGTACCCTTAGGGTTTCTTACTTCCCTTCCCTCCTCAGGCCCTCGCATCCCTCTCTGCCTGGAGGCCAGGTGGCGGCTGTGGATGCTGTCCCTTGAGAGCTTACTCTTTAAAGAGTAAGTTGTTCTATAAATAGCAGCGCTAATGAGGCTCCGTTTGTGTCCCAGTTCCCTCAACTCTGCTTGTCCCCTGTGACGTGACTGTGGAGCGAGAGGCAGCAGGTGCTGACTGAGCAGCTGGCTGCGCTTGGGCACGGTGCACAGCTCTGCATGGGGCTCATAAATTTGGGTCTCCTTCTACCTAAGTTTTCACAAAACTTGTAGGATCTTAATCATATTTGATACTTTCCCTCTTCCCTGTTCAAATGTTGCTGAAGTTAACCAAGAAATTCAGAAGTCTGCGAGGTGGGCAGGACTGGTATGTCAACCAGTGCCCTCACTTAAGCTTTGTTTGCCATGTCTTTTTAAAATACATCCTCGTCTCCCAGGTGCCCTCAGAATTGCTTGCTGGCTGCCAGAGCCCTGCCTCTCTGGCTTCTTCAGCCTTTCCGGGCCGGGCCAGCCCAGCCCCTGCTCGGCGGGGAACAGCCTCCTCTTTGTGACTAAGGGCAGGCAGCTTCCCGCAGCTGCCAGGCCTCTGTCCTCCTCCCAGCAGGCCTCCCCTGCTGGGAGCCCAGCTCGGACCAAACCATAAACCAAAGTGAGCCGTCAAGCCGGGAGCCGACAAATTCACATATTATCAAGGACAAGAGCGTGCTCTTTCCTGCCTGCGACAAACCACGTACAATATTCCTTCTCCCCTCCCGGCGTTCATTAGTCTTGTCCTGGTTGCTGGCTGTTCTCAGGGACAGGATGTCTTCCTTCATATATTCTTATTCTTACTTAAAAACTGAGTTTTCTATTGGGAGACGTTTCAGAACCTTCTTGTCAGATGAGAGGAAGGGATTGTGGAGTGGGGTACTCCAGAAGGAAAGAAAATACACCTGCAGGTTAGGATGGGAGGGGATGATGGTAAGGTGGTGAGATGGAGGGGCCTTGGGAGGTTGGAAGGGAGGTGGAAGATTGGTAGGGTTTAGCAGAATAGAAGCAAGTAGTTTGTAATAGCAGGGGTGCTGAAGAAGAAGAAGCAACATTAAAAGCAGAGAATGAAGTAAGGAAACGTTTATGTGAAGCAGTATAGCAGAGAAAGAAAGACTGTAGTTAGGAAATTTGAGAGCAAATATGTGGATAAATCAGAAGGGCAATCAATTAAGAATGAAACATTCAGTGAAGTGGACAATTTAAGAACAGCTCAGTTACCCAAGGAGGTAGCGGTTAATTAAAACAACATGGGTTAAATTATAATCTCAGTTAAGAATATCAAGTATCAGATGGAAGCAGATCACTTGAATAAATTGAAGGTCCAGTTTCAATGGCCTATGTGAGGTATAAGAGAGGCTATGAAACTGTAATAGGAGAGGGCATTTTCATGCCACAAGACAGGAGGAATGGGAATCAGTTTGCTCTAGAGATGACTGTTAAAGTGGTGAGATTTGGAAGTAGAGTGATGAAATATGTGGAATACAGCCCACTCACTGCAGCTATCTCTGGTACCTGTCCTACTTAAGAGCTGTGGTAGGGAAAATGTCCATATGGTTAGCAAGAAGACAGGAAAACAGCATTTGTTGCTCTGTTTTTTTCATTCTGTGATTGCATGTTGCCAACTAGACAATCCAGACTTGGCGACTTGGCATCTAGTGAACTATGTTTGCTGAGGTTTAGACTGTCCGCTGGGACACCAGCAGCTCATGCTTAGGGATGCTAAATTACAATGGGCAATTCTTTGACTTCTTGTATCTAAAACTGGGGTTGGTTACTACGGTTTTGGGGTGAGCCTTTAAAACAAAGGCACTCTTTGTTCTCTCTGGATGCCACCTGTAGCATTTCTGCTGAGATGACTTCTCACTTGGTATTCTAGTAGGGTTGTACACATGGTTGGCATTAAATTGATGCATAGGTAGCGTGTATTTAGAAACAGGGACTCAAAACTGCATTGTGCTGAGGATATTCAGCTACTCCAGAATTCCTTGGCCACCTGCATTTGGCTAGTTTTGGTTCCAAAATGTGGAACAGCTCTGGGAGGGCAAGGGATTTGTGGGGGCAGACATGGATCTTCTATGCTTCTGGTTGTCAGATGCCAGCACCTTCTCCAGACTGATCTCACCAGGCAGGAGGCAGAGTGGAAAGCAGTGAAATTCTGTGTCTCAGGTGTTCTCTCTCTCTCTCTTTCTTGTTTTGCAACATTTTCATCATCTAGCTTCTGCCCCAAATATACCTGTTTGCCAGTGGCTGTGAAAATACATCCTTTGGGGATCTGCAGGGCAGATTTGTGAGAAGTGTGCAGCATAAATCAATTGATAATGGACTTTTATTACAGTGCATAAAAACACAGAAATATCTTTAGTAGGACGGATTACTAGATCAGGTCCATTTAGTTTAGTTTCCTCTCTTTGTCAAGGGCTGGTACCAAATGTTGCAGAGAAAGTCATGCAACAGATTGTGATATGTAGTATAATCTCCCAAATTCTTGTTTTAACATTTTCATCATCTAGCTTCTGCCCCAAATATACCTGTTTGCCAGTGGCTGTGAAAATACATCCTTTGGGGATCTGCAGGGCAGATTTGTGAGAAGTGTGCAGCATAAATCAATTGATAATGGACTTTTATTACAGTGCATAAAAACACAGAAATATCTTTAGTAGGACGGATTACTAGATCAGGTCCATTTAGTTTAGTTTCCTCTCTTTGTCAAGGGCTGGTACCAAATGTTGCAGAGAAAGTCATGCAACAGATTGTGATATGTAGTATAATCTCCCAAATAAATCAGTGTCTCACATTCTTATAGTTATGAGGCTTACCCTTCAGTAACTTAGTTTAATACCTCATTCAAAATTACTGTTGTTAATTATAACAACCTTTCATATTCTTGGTGCATACATAAACAGTCAATCCCTTCTTAACCTTCATTATGCTTAATTTAGGAAATGCAGGTGTTCTCAGAATGGTTAGTTCTTAAATATATATGTCTCATTCTTAGATTGCTGCTTAATCACTTTAAAAAATATATTTCCTCTTTGGCTGGTATACTCTTTTTGTACCAATTTCCTTATTTATCTGGTTTATTTTTAGATTGTAACATTGTACCAGAAAACAAAATGTCATCATGCTGTTGAAAACTAAACAGCTCATCTTCAGCCCTGTAGCAAACAGTTTAATTACTGTGGAAACTGAATTATTGCTCCTTAAAATTGTTCAGTTATTACTCCTGAAATATGATTCTTCTTTCTAAATAACTAACTGCTTGAATTTCTTGAGATGAGTAGCATAGACCAACTGAAGGACATTCCCCTGATTAAGTATGGCTCTATAACTTGACATGCATTCTTGAGCCGCAAGGTGAATTTTCAAGACAAGTTTGAGACCTAAAAAGCTGGCAATTGGACTGCCCAGTTGCTAGATGCTCTCAAACCCTATGTGAATTTTCACCAGCTAGTTTCAGGCCTGGGTGCTCTGAATGTAATGAAAGGCTCAGCCAAAAGCGTTCCTAGCAAGCAAATGTTGGGTTAACTTTTGTGCAGTATGCACCCTGTGTACATGTTCAGGGGTGTGAACATGAAAGTCTTCTCACGCTAGTCACGGAGACTAACTTTTATTTGCTGATAGGACACATTTCTCATGTTCACTCATAGCAGGAAAGAAAACCACAACCACAGCAACCACATTGGATTCTGTTGTCAGTTCATCATGAAATCAGTCCAGTGCTGCCCTGGCAAGCTGGGGAGGAAGGGGTCAGAAAGAGAGAGCGTCCTGGGTGACTGTCTCTTTGGGCCAGGGACTGCCTCTGCTCCATGTCTCTGCTATGGGACCCTTGTTTTTGACATGTAGTTTCCACAATACTCATAAATGATTATGAGCTACTTCCTGTCCAAACTGCTGAGTTCAGGATCAATCGATAACTTACCAAATCTGCTACTCTCGTTCCTGACTCCCCTCAGGATCTTGAATGCCACTGTTTCATGGGCCAAGGTTTCTATTATCACATCCCCAACTAGTGCTTCCTTGTTATTGAATAGTAGATCCAGCTGTAAGTTGACTCATCAATACCTGTATCAAAAATTATCCCTGACGCACTCCAGAAATCTCCTAGGTCGCTTGCGTCACTCTGTGTTGCCCTTCCTATAGATGTCAGGGAGATGTAAGTCTCCTAGTGGACCCGGAGTTTGTGATCCAGAGACTTCCTCAAGTTGTTTAAAGGAGGTTTCTGTACCAGCACTATGTCTCACTCTTCTGGAACTCACGACATGGACACCTGGGTAGAAGTAAACTCAGGTTACTGGTCTGTTTGTAGGAGAGATGGGGAGTTGCTGAAGACCACCTGCAGCTGGAGGTGAAGCAATAGAGTATGAGAGGCAGAAGGTGGGTGGGAAACAAGAAGACAGTTCCTCCCTTGGGCAGAAGAGTGCTACTTGACAGTGGCTAGACGCCTCTGCAGTCTTGAAATAGTTTGTTCCCCATGATGATTACCTAGTGTGAGATGAAGGTAGAAGGTCTGAGCAGATGCACTGCGCTTAAGCTTGCTGCCTGTTTGCTATGGAGAAGGGCCCTGGTTGTTGGAGCTCCAGCTGTGCAGAGTTTGCATAATTCTTTAAAAGCGGTACAGATCCTCTTCCCCTTTCCTGTTCAGTGGGATTGCTTGGACATGCTAGCCTGAGAGATTCTGCATGGCTGTAACTTTGCTGGTTTGTAAATTCCCCTTTCAGCTCTTTTCAGAACCTAGTTCCAGTATTTTTTATTATTTAGATTTCTTTGGATTATGAGTAGTCTGTGAAAACTAGAGCACGGCAGCTAATTAAATGTAGGATTTCAACAGTCCTTCAAGCAAAAATAGTTTCCTGTGGTATGTGTGGCTGTATATGTCAAACGCTTCAGGTTTCGCTTTTATTTAGAATTTCATAATGTTGCACTATATATAATTCTTGCAGGCATTACAAGGTAGCATGTTTTGCATTGCTGTAGTACGCCAGGCAGCTATCTAAACAGCAACAGTTCACCTATTTACTACCTTAACTCTAACGAATCCTGTAACTGGGTTTTTGGGAATAAAGAAGTCAAAGAAAGATGGAAAACTCTCAACCAGTGGAGCAGAAAGAGGAGGGAAAGTAAAACTCCAGACTTGAATTCTGACAGGATCATTTCCCGTAGCTGTAGGGAAGCTGTTTTGCAGCACTGAAACCCTAGGGTTTCCCAAAACCACCCGCTCAGCATGCATGCCTGTGCAGAGGAGGTGTGATTGTATAGCTGGGGGCAAGTCCGGCAGATGGTAGAGGCAGGAGAGGTAGATGGAAAAATCAACATCTTGGCAAAGTTAGGTAGGAGTCATAGCATGTAGTAATCTCCGCAGTTTTGTGTTTGACAGGCTTTTAGGAATTCTTCTCTCGCATTTAGTGTTAACTTGTTAAAGGCCACCAGATTAGACAGAGGGGTGAAGTTGGATACGTTGCTTTTTTTGCCAGGACTTCAGGCCTAAAAGAGCTTAGTACACAAGTCATGTTTATCCCCAGGGAAGCTGTTTGATTGCTCCGGGTAACGGGGTTTGTGCATTCCTGACTTACTCCCAGCAGCACAGAGCATAACGCAGCAAACTACCTAGATTAGGATAGACTCGAACATGGTTCCTGTCTCCTCCTCACCTCTTCTTTTTCACTGCCAAGCAACTGCCTGCTTTCTACTGCTGCTGCTTCTTCTATGCCTTTTTAGGCAACCTCCCTACCCCCAAGCTCACAAAACCAAACCACTAAACATTGTAGTTGTGATGTGTTGTGAAACTCCGTGTTTGCAGTGAGTGCTGCCAAATACCAGTTGTTTAATGGTAATGGCAAAATAGCGTGCAATGAGTTGGAAGCTGGAGTTGTAAATATGTGATGATCTTGATGGCCGAAGCTGTTTGGATTATGCTAAAGACTGTTTCAGAGCCCTGACAAGATGTAGTGATGTGCCTGTGAAATCCTGGGAGCTTTGGAAATGTGAGGTTCAGAAACTGTGCTTTCAGCACCATGTGAATATTTGTCCTGAAAGGCCACGTTTATGTCCCCTGATTACACTGGCAAATTCTTTCTAGCTGGTTGGGGGAAGTGTTCAGGGGAATCCTGCCAGCTCTTCTTACAGTCTGGAATAGCTCAGATGATAAGCCTCTGCATGTCCTTTGAAAGCAGCAGTTGGCTAATAGAAATGCAGAGTACGTGTTTAGAGGAAACACAGAGTGCTTAGGTCCCGGCTACTTAAGTCTGACCCAGGAAGTTCCCGATGTTTTATACACCCTGGAATCAAAGTGTATAGTTGTGGTGGTGAACAGTGAATTGGTGCTGTGACCCTAGCCAAAGGGACTTGGCTCAGGTTAGGTTGCCAGTGAAGGAGTGGCGTGACTCAGAAATGAGATGATGTGGGTGGAAAGTGGGAAGATGTCTGTTGGACTCTTCCATACCTCCTGTTAGATACTAGCTAGCTTACTTTGCAGTAGTGAGCATTGGTGAGAGTGGAGGCCTGAGCACATTTTAAGTAATCACAAGAGACGTTTTACATAGAGTAAAATGAAAGACTCATTTCAGCTCAGAGCTGGTGAGATCCTTTCTGATTTCAGTAAGTCTGTAAAACAGGCAATAGCCAGAATTCAAATATGATGGAGTTAAAGATGAGTGCAAGATGATTGCCATTTAACTTTTTTCTGGGGCTTCACCAGAGGAAGAGAGACTTAAAAAGACTTGGAATTGGAGCTTCTAATGAAAAGACGTTCCAAATTGGATGTGCCTTTCCTTTATTTTAAGCCACTTACTGCATTTAGCAAAGTATTTCCATCAATGAAACTGGTTTTATAGCACCTAGTACTCAGGCAAGATTTAAAACACGTTAGCAAAACTGCTTCAGAAATGAAGCTTGTAACTGCAAACAGTGGAAATGCAAGTTCAAGTTATGTTTCAGGTAAATGGCTCTGTTTTAATCTGTGATAATTTTACCACTCATTTTCATCTGTTAGGAGCCATCTGTCAGCACACAGAAGGATCACTGAACTCAGTTCAGAAATATCTCTGGATACTTGGCCAACTGATCATCAGCTGTTTTCAAAAGTGATGTTGATGGTTGCAGCAACTCGGGCTGTAAGTGAAGTCCAGTGTCAGTGCTTGGCGGCGCATTAAATCATGGCTTTCATCCAAAATTGGACTATTACAGCTTAACTGGTGTATAATTCTGGGTATACAGGGGCAACAAAGAACACACAGTTTTGTCAACGTCCTTTTCAAGAAAGCTAAAGCAAGGCATTATTTGGCATTTATTGGATTCCCCCCCCCCTCAGCCAGTAGGAAATGTGATATATATGACTGGAATCTCAATCATAATACACCCCCTTTATGAAATTTGTCTCACTGGCTAATTTCATCCAAATTAGACAGAATAATAGAAGTCTTAAAGGTAGTTCCTACAAGTTTCATGAAAAACAGCGACTGGATAGAAGAGAGAGATCAAACCCGAGGTTTCCTATTTTGTTTGGCCTCCTGTTTGGCCGATCAGCCTGTCCTGCTAGCTGGCAGGGCATCAGATTGGATGCTTCCCAACCAGGCAAAACTCGCTCTGTCTCCTAAACAACTGATAGTTATGAGATGTGGGAAGCAGTTTCTGAAAAGTGACAGGAATAAGTTTCTCTTCAAAACAGGGTTTCCTTCAGTTGTAGATCTATTCATGAGTCTTTGATGGGTTAAAGCTTCCCCCCGAATGTGCAGCTTCATATGCCTTTGAAAATATATTGCTCTTTCATGCCTGTTCATGTGATACTTTTACATATTCTTGTCTCTATCACACGTATAGGCAATGGCTGCCTGGTTACCTACAGTTTTTGCGTCAAAAAGCACTCTGACTGACCGGTGGAGGATTATTCTTCCCCTCTTCATTTTTGTGGTCTCAAGTTTTTAGGTATTTCAAGATGTTTAAATCTGTGTAATGGAGGAAAACATTTTTGTTTTTTAGGTATTTCAGAAGTTTAAATCTGTGTAATGGAGGAAAAGTTTTTTGTTTTTTTTTTTTTTTTTTTTTTCTGGCCACCTTCTATGGAGGGGCATGACTTTAACTGAGCAAATTAGTAAAAAGGTCCCTATGGACTTTCTTGGATTGGAGTGTGGGGGGCACTTTTGTGAGGAGCATTATAGAATACTTACAGGGCTTTTATCTGGGTTGCAGAAGCAGGTGGAGAAGTCACTGTAGGGTGATAATTGACTGCTTAGATCACTCTAGATATTACAAGCTCAAACGTGAGATTAGAGCGCTGTGATTTATTTTTAGTGAATCTCCTTCTCCTGGAAGAATACAGCCATCCTGTGCCCTTGTTGAAGCCGAATATTTCTTTGTGCTTGTAGCGGAGCAAAGCAAGCAGCAGTTTCGCTGAAAGGAACGAGGGGAGTGGTAAGAACAACTCATTTTCCCCCCCTGCAGCAGCACCGTCATGTATTGTAACTTTCTGTCTCAGCTGATGGTTCTGCTATTTTGCAAGACAGCGATTCATTAATTTCACCTCATCTCTGTGAAAGCTGCTCTCCTCCTGCCAGGTTTGTAAGATTAAAAAGAAGAAGAATAGCGCATGAAGCAATTAATCTATTCCCCCTGCCCCATTCCCCTTTGCCTCTGAATTCTCTCTGACAAAACTACCAGTTCATGCAGTTGTGCCATCTCATCTTTCTGACAGCCCGCTGTGAGGGCTGTATGAAGAGAGCTGGAAGACCATCAGATGAGGCTGCTGGTAAATAGCATCCTTCTGTGAGATGCTGTAGACAGCCAGAAGACCTACAGTCCCTCCCTCGCAGCTTGCGTTAACTGCAGGAGCCTTGACAGGCTTTCTAGGGTCTGGAGCAGCAGGTGTGGCTTCATGGATTGGAATTAAACTACCAAACATAGATGTCTCCATCTAAGGTAGTTGGTCTCTTTATGGTCATTGGAGAGGAAATAGGTGGCTGCTTAGTTTGAGATGAATCACACCCTAGAAGAAGCTATCTATGTCCAGTATGAAGAAGCCTCAGAGTGACTTGGGTAGAGGTGTTTACATTTCAAATATTGTAAATGAAGCGAGGTGAACCCTGTATCTTCTCTGGGATGGGCCCTCAAACACAGTTGTCGTATTTAGGGGCTGGAGGTGGTGGCATTAGCAAAGCAAAGGAGCAGTCTGGTGCAGTGCCAGTGAATTCCAGCATCATGTGAGGTCATTTCTCTTGAGCTGCTGGCCGCTGCCCAGAAACCATCAGCTCATGGTCAAATTCATCACTTCTCAAGGGAATGTGGCTGTTCGTCGCAGTTCCTAGGTGAGATGACAAGTCACTGCTGCTGTCTCTCCTGGATGTGGTTGGGGTTTCATTGGGAACAATACAGACAACTCGGAGGCATCCTGCATTCCAGTAGATTTTACTATATGAATCATAAAGCAGCACTACGGTGCTGTTTTTGCTATTGCAAGTCACAACTTGTGGTGGTTTCCTTATATATAGCTCTTTATACATCTGGTATGAGAGTCTTAGAAAAACTTCACCTGACCGGAGACTAGAATTCATACTCTATAATTCATACATTATAATTTGTGTTTCAAAGCTTATAAGCAGGCTTTGTGCATAGCAGTTTGAAGCAAGTTTGCATGAATCAAAATTTATTTTCTCTGAAAAGAGGCTAACAATTCTGTGTTTCAGTAGCTTTCCAGATCAAGTCTGCTTAGTTTGTAAGTAAAAGAATTGGCAGGAGGAAAGGTAAACTTAAGGCTTGTCAGATGTTCAGGTAAACTTCTATTCACTGAGAAATATCCTGGTTTCTTTCTTTGGAAGGAGGGTAGAGGAGAAAAAAACATTTTCCGTGATACTCCGAATATTTCTGGAAAAAAGATATCACTTGTACGTGTCAAAAAAAAAAAAAAGTTGGACAAAATCAGTCACAGATTAGGATGATATGCTGCAGTGGCTGACAGCTCAGATTTGGCCTACTGCAAGGCAGCAGGGTTTGTTTGTACCAGGCCAGGGTAGCAAGGATTGGGTAGCCTAACACACAGGAGAAAAAAACCAGTTTTCTATTTCTTTTGCAGTCTGGAAAACAGAACTGCTAACTGTATTACGTGCGTGGCACCAAATGTTTTGTTCAGTGATTTTAAAATAAATAGTGAAAACCCAACGATACAATATTCTCAGGTGAAATAAAATACTTTGTTTCCCTTCTGGGCATATAAGAAAGACCCAGAAGAAAGTTCTAAAGGAAAAGATACTGATGATGCAGAAAAGATGGAAGTGCTTGATTTCATAATTTCCCCCCCAAATTATTAATTTGGCAATTTGTTGCAAATTATCCAAAGGTTTATAGTTAAAATTTCTTACTCGCTTTAAAAAGTCACATACAGCTCTACTGCTAAGCTAATGAAGGTGGTTTTCATGAACTGTCCTTGTTCTGAGAAGTATCTATGGTCTCTGCCACCTCTTTCCTTTCATGCAGGTTGCAGCGCCAGGCAGTTCAGTACATGATTTGCTTCTGCCCGTGACCTTTTTATTGTCCTGATAGCTTTCCTCTCTTGAGGAAGATTGGGGAAATATTACATGATCCTTGTAAAGTCCAGACACCAGGAATTGCTGCAGGGGGCATTGAAATAGACTGAAAGTTTCATAACAAGAAACAATATAATAATAAATTTGAGGAGAAAAACTGTCATGACTTTAGTCTTCATAAAATGTTATCATATTGCAGAAAACTTGGCTGGGAAGTAGATCAGATTATCTCTGTTCCGCTCTGCAGTGTCCACTCTTTTTCATGTTTCTTTTTCATTGCATTTAGACCTATTCTTCAAGCTTAGGTAACTGGGGGATTTTCAGAAATGAACCTGTGCACAGCAGT
Source organism: Aptenodytes forsteri (assembly GCF_000699145.1). NCBI lineage: Eukaryota > Metazoa > Chordata > Aves > Sphenisciformes > Spheniscidae > Aptenodytes > Aptenodytes forsteri. Next base: position 7,757,481 of record NW_008795252.1, read on the forward strand.
GTAATCTTGATTTAGATGTTGGTTTTGGCAAAGGTCTTAATTTTAGTTAGAGCTTAAACTAGTACTGCTTTCCCAAAAAAACAATTTGGTATGCTTTTGTGAGTATCGAGAGCATTCGCATTGGCTGGTCTCTTATTCTTTTGGTACTTGTCCAGGATGTTCTTAGGAGGGCAATTTTGAGATCATATTGCTGAATAGTTGCACTGAGGGTAGTTTTAAATTTCATCTCAGGTGGGGTGGAGTCTGCTATAGAGAGGAGTGGTGCCAAGATACTTGACAAGGCTGGAGCCAGTTTTTTTTTTTTGATGTGAAGGAGAAAGACTGCGTGGCTCTGTGTTGTGTGACCTGGAGTTCATCAGTGCGTCCCGTAGCATCTGGTGGTAGTAGAAAGGCGACAGCCTCTTCCCTCCATCTCCCTAGTAAATTTGTAGCGGTTACTTGTGTTCTACCCACAACTTTGGTACAGAGGCAGGTAGGTGTTTGAAGCAAGAGTTTGATGTGTGTGATATCTGCCCTGATCAGAGAACAACATTACATTCCACTTCCAGTTTCCTTATGCTTGCTGTCTTCTGCCCTGCCTAAGGTGTAGGCTAGCATGCCTTGAACCCTTTGAATAGCAAGGTACTTTAAACACCATGAAAACCTCAAAGCCTCAGTGACTTCTTCAAGCTAACCCCCAGTTACAAGTATTACATTGAGCTCTTTGGGAAAGAGACATTCAATGTGTGTGACCAAACCCAACTAATGATGTTTTCACAGAGTATTCAGAAGCCAAATGCCAACTGCAGCTACAAGCTCATGCGACCACACTGATTGTAATTGAATCAGTGATTTTACTGCTATTGAATGGCTTCTGTAGCCTTTTGTAGAGCCATAAAATTCTCAGGCTGCCAGCTTGGAGCAAAAAATGGCCACAAGTGTAGCTATTATGTGGCTACATGAGAGGACTGTCTTACAGCTGTAAGCATTAGCTACTGCCTACCGTTGGAGATGGGATATGGGGCTAGATTTTTTTTTTTTGTGTTCTTGGATGGTCATGGTCATTGGATGGATGAATCCAGGATGTGTCCAGGTGTGAACTTGCTCAGATTAGTTCTTGATCCTCAGCATTTCCTTTAATCAGTGATCTGCAAGACAACATTAAAATATTGTTGATAAATTTTTCAGATGAGAAAAGGAGCAGGGCAGCAACTGATCCAGGGGATGGGCCCAGGAGACAGATCAGCCTGGGTTTACTGCTAAGCTTCCTAATTTTCAACAGAGCCATATGTGAAATCTCACATTTAGCAAACCAGAGTGCAGGTTGCAGTTACAGATGGATGTCCCCATCCTGGGAAGCATTGGCAGCGAAAAGAGTGCTAAATAGTTAATCAGTTAAATGTGCTTTGGTCTTGGACGTGGGATGCATGGGTAATAACAGAGAGGTCATTTTGTCCCTGTAGTTGGCAGGGGGTGACTACCCTAGAAATATTATTTCCAGGCTTGGAATATTTAGAGGTGGGTTTTGAAAAAGAGAGAATAGCCACAGGAATGATGGAAGGAGTGAAAAACTTTGTTCAAAGCGAGAAATTCAGGAAACTCCAGCTTTTCCACTCATCAGAGGGGATGTTGAAATTTGAGAAGTCAGGGATCTTTTAAGGGAGGGGGGGGAAATAATTAAAAAAATCAGCCAAAACCTGAAGTGCCAAAATTTCAAACTCTAAACTGGGTGCAAATTTGTTAAAGGTAAGATTTTAACCATTAAGCAACAATTGTGGTTTCTTCCCTGTCACCAAAACTTCCTGCAAGAACATGGGGATGTATTATTCTTATGGAAACATTACGCTGAAGACCTAATTTAGAGAATTAGCAAGTGTGTGTGTGGGATTTGCTATAAAACTGCTATCCCCCTTGGGGCAGAAAAAGGGGTGTTGGTAGTGTTACCACTGTCAGGGCACCAGTAGGCCTTAATAGCCCTGACCAGCTTCACCTGGGACCCTTACCCCCGCACCCTGTATGCTGTGCTGTGCCACACACCCTCTGCCCATCGCTCCATTTAAGATCAGGCTTAAGCCTTCAGTCCTCCTTCATGAAGCTGCCCTCCTGTTGCTGCTGCCTGACAAGTGGCTCCCCATCAACCTGATCTTTTCCTCATTGTTGTACTACTTCCCCCTTGCGTGGGTTTAGGAGGAAAAAGTTGAGAGGAAGAATTTTGCTCCCCCTCCCTTGCACAGTGCTGGCAGCGCTTACGTGCTTCATGTAGCACAGCATCCCAAGGCAGGCATGGCAGAGAGAGCTGGAGAAGTGGTGGTGTGCTGGGGAGGCAGCTCCACCTGTGGAGAAGAGATAGCTAAAGGGCTGTAACCGCCTGGCAGACAACCCATGCTGTGGAGTTGCCCATTTCTGCTTTTAGATGTTATGTTTGCTGGTTTTAAGCCATTTGGGATGTTCGAACTAGCTACTGAGTCATTATTGGCTGGGACTCGAGTCAAACCAGGGTAAGATTAAGCATTAACTGGCTGCAAACTGAAATCAAACCTGAAAGTTCATTAACTTAAGATGAAGAATAAGTAGTTTGGCATTTTTATGCAAGCTCTTTCACTGACTTTATGTATGAATTTAGGTTTAGGCTTTGCGAGGAAGTCTGGCTTCCTCTCTGCTTTTAGGTGGAGGAGGGTGCACCTGTATTAGCCCTTTGGTCAGAAGTGGGCCTTTGAGGCAAATCTCCCGATTGTCCCCAGTTACTGCACTTCAGTAATGCACTCAGTGTGCTACAGCCGCTCACAGACTCTTTGTGGAATCAGACCAGAGTTAGTCTGCAGTAAATCCCATGAAAATAAGGTAATGTGGATGTAGGATCCTTGGCACCAACTATTTCACTCTGCTTCTTTCAACGTACAATGTCTGCTGGTATAACCTCAGCAAAGTATACTGTGGGGATACGGCTAATGTCTCAAAACTGCTGCTCAGCTCCCACCTTGTGAACAGGTTGCTGCTTGAGTTGATGTGCAGAGCCGCTTCAGTGCTAATGCTGCCTTGTAGTTAATGACCTGCTTGGTGCCCAATTCCGGCTGAAATCTTAGAGGCCTGAAGTGAGATTCTCAAAGTAACTTTTCTCTTGCTTCTCTCACAAGTAGGGATTTGTCCCTTAAGTGGTCTCAGATCTGAGGGCCCCCAGTGCCTTCTCAATACCAATATTCAAGTTGTTTAATTCCTCTCATACACAGGTCTCCTCTAAATTGGAGGTAACTTTGAGTCAAAGGTATATTACTTATGTCCTGCGAGTGAAGGAATGCTTGCAGTGAATTGAAATCCTTGGCTAAAAGCTGCTGCAGTTTTGCAAATTCTATCATAACATTTTAGCTGTAAATTTTAATGAAGCTTAGCAAACCAGTTCAGACTCCCTCATCCTGCAAAGTACCCTGCTTTAGGTTCGCCTTTGAATCCGTTCTGCTTTTTAATGCATGTTTTCCTATGGAGCTTTTCTCACTTTGTAATTTTGGGATTTGAATCAGAAAGAGAGACTGAATAATGTGAGACTTTTAATAATTATTCTTTTCTGACAGAAAGCACATGTGAGTGCAAAGATTTTTGTGCTAATACATACAGATGCATACTTGAACTAGTGACCTGCCTATCTGTGGACCTTCCAGGAGGCACCTCCTGCTTTTCATGATAGGTTTATTAAGGAAGGATTCAATGGGAACCTGAAGAATGCATTTTTGGGGAGGGGAAAGAGTAGGTATATATATCTAGTCTAATAGATGGGGGGGAGGGGGGAATCGTACAAAGAGCTGTTGTAGCTCATCAGTTTACCCTGGCTAAGGAAAGATTCATTAATATAAAACATTCCCTAGATACTTTTCCACTGAGTTATCTGTTATTTTTGCGCTTCTTACTCAGACCAGACTTCCAGAGAAGGTCTGAGTTGCAGGATTTCACTGGGAAATTTTAATTTTGTTATACAGTTGTATAACAAATGACTATATGTAGAGTTGGGAGTCCAGCTGATCTTGGATTACCTTCTGCTTTCTTGAAAAAGTTGCTGTGGGGATAGAAAATATAAAGAAAAGGAGGGGAAAGATGGGCAAGAATTATTTTCTTTGCATTTGACAGGGAGAGAAATAATTTTCCAAAGGCTGCAAACTGCAGTTTGTGGACAGCCAGAAAAATCTCCACTCTCAAGTCTTTTATTTGGAACAATATTCCATGCCTGTCTTAAACTGTTTTGCAAAGGTTATTTGTCGAGAGATTTCAAATTTCCTCTAGTTTGATTTTCACAGTTCTGTGATGAAGGCTTTATTTGGGCGTCAGCGGGAGGATGATGTGAAGCCTTTCTGTGGTGGGTATAGGTAGACCCACTGGTGTTTCTAGGAATGGAAATTGCTGCTCTGGCTAACACATTGCTCTGTTCTGCTCAGAGGGAGACAAACCAGCTCTGCAACGGGCAGTCTAAGGGAAACCAGTTCCAGAATCACAGAACTGCTGAGGTGGGAAGGGATCTCGAATGATCACCTGGTCCAACCTTCCGTGGGAAATGGAGCCTAGATGAGATTACCCAGCACCTTGTCCAGTTGCGTCTTGAAAACCTCCAGCGATGGGGACTCCACCACATCCCTGGGGAAGTTGTTCCAGGGAATGATTGTTCTCACCGTAAAAATTCTTATATCAGAATGAAACCTCTCCCAGTGCAACTTGTACCTGTTGCCCCTTGTCTTCTCCATGTGGCTCCTTGTGAAGAGAGAGCCTCCATCCTCTTTGTAACTGCCCTTCAAGTACTGGAAAACTGTGATGAGGTCCCCCCTGAGTCTTGTCTTCTCCAGGGAGAAAAGACCTACTTCTTAAGTCCTTCCTCATAGGGCAGGTTTTCCAGCCGTTTGATCATCGTCGTGGCTCTCCTTTGGACCCTCTCCAGTTTGTGTCTTTCTTGAATTGTGGGGTCTAGAACTGGACACAGTTTTGTCCTAGACTTCATTAATTTGGGGTTCACTTACGCACCCGAGCACGGTGATTTACATCTTTTCTGAAATACTTATTTATACAGATGGAGGAGTGCAGGTGTGTATGGAGAAAACACACAGAAACAAGTTAGTGCTCATAGCACTTCAGTCTGAGCAGCGGCACGCTCTGTGGTCGTGAGCCCTGTACCCTCGCAATGTAAGGTCTGCATATGTGATGGAGCCTCATGCTCTGCAGTGCAAGCACTGTGGGGTCAAATGGACGAAATACTGAAATTTGGAGCCATGAAGCACCCTGTCATAAGCTTCTGACTGAGTCTTCGTAAAAATCACTCACCTCTTTGGCTGCTTGTGGGGACAGAGGGGCTGCTCAGCCTGTTACAGGGGGAGAGCTTACCTTGCGGCTCTTCATAGAAGCTGACTCTTGACTTAAAACAAGATGTGGTATCCAGTTACCTAATGTAATTTGCTTCCTTTTAACAGTTTAATCTGCCTGCATGTCGTGTGCAAAGGCTACTCTGAGGTACCTGTTTTAGGAGAGGAGCGGACCTCCTGCCCTCAACCCAGCTTCCCTGCACTTGCATCCTTGCTGTCCCCTGCGAGCCTTCCTCCACGCGAGGAACTGTCCCAGGGGCCTGGGGTATCGGTGGGGGTGGAGCTGAACCAGAGCAAATCGCTGAACTTCCCCAGCAGGGAAAGCTAACGAAGAGCACTGACACCCCTAGGTTTTCTGTTTGCCATGCAACATTTTCAAGCTGTATCCTCTTCTGCTAAGATTACAACAAATCCGCTACGGTTTTCATCAAATTTTCAGTTGAAGTATGTATGGAAAATAGTATTCACATGGTTGCAGAAAACTATTAACTTATGGCAAAATAAATTTTTGATAGGGGGAAATACTGATTTTTTTAATATAAATTTTTAGAGAAGAAAAGTAGCTGTAAAGCTTTAAAAAATGCAAAAAAAATTTAAACATTTCTGTGAATGACTTCATGGTTTTAAATCTCTTTCACAGAGGAGAACAGCTATATCAAGCATTTTAGTAGTCACTAATAACTGATGTTTTTCTGCCTGCCACTTGCAACTCTTACGCAGCCACTGGAAATGACGTCAGTCTCTTTAGGATTCCCTTTAAAATAAACGAGAAATATATATAATAATATAATAAGATACTGTAATGGCATAATTCTGCAATGTATATTTTACATGATTACATATTGTCGGCAGGGACAGAGTTAATTTCCTTCCTAGTGGCTGG
>NW_008795252.1:7763896-7779631 GCF_000699145.1 Aptenodytes forsteri
CAATTGTACTGTGCATCACTTGTTTTGTGTATTATTATTATTATCATATTATTATTATCATCATTTTATTTCAATTATTAAACGGTTTTTATCTCAACCCACGAGTTTTTCTCACTTGTGCTCTTCCAATTCTCTCCCCCATCCCACCGGGTGGGGGGGAGTGAGCAAGCGGCTGCGTGGTGCTTAGTTGCTGACTGAGGTTAAACCACGACACATATAAAAACTAGTATGAGCGTCACCCTTCCTATGGAGAGCTACTCCCATGCAGGCTTCGCAAAGATAGGATATTTCTGCCTTGCAGATGTCTAGAGCTTTTCATCATTCTGTACTTTAGGATATTAATTGCTGAGTTTGCTGTGATACAGAATTACTGCTCAATACAACCTTCAACCACCTCACCAGCTCTCAAATTTCTACTCAAGCTGAGTAATAAGTATTTTGGGGAAATGAACGTGGAAGAGGATATGCAGTTTCGGCAAGGAAACAAGAAGTATAATATCCACTATATATATATATGTATCTCAATCACACTGGGATGACTCAAGTTGGACTTCAGTTAGAAGGCAGGCTCTAATACTGCTGTGAATGTAGCACAAGGATATTTAGTAACTGGAGAGAGATGCCAAATTTTTCTGTACTTAAGTTATGTAACTGTGGGGTTTTAGGAGGCCTGCTCTTCAGGAGTAAGGTTTGGTACTGAATTTTCATATACCTCGGATTTAATTTTCAATGGAGCTTCTCTGATTTCCGTATGTGTTGGAGACCAGTTTTTTAATTCATTAGAATGGGTTGTAAAAGATGGAGTTTCTTTTGCTGAATCTTGTTCTGTTTCTATGCCACTCAAAAGTGAGTGGAGGTTTAAATTTTTTACTGTTTATTTCTAAGATTTTCTGAAATAAAATCAGGTTTTCTGGCCCTTCTGTAAGTAAAAAAGTCACCCATGTTCATCCACTGGCTGGGAAGACGAATGGCTTGCTTTGGAGCATCTGAGAGCGGCAGGATCTCAGGTGCGAGGGGTGGTCGTTAGAGAAGGCATGCCAAGGCTCTAATTAATATGGCTCTTTCTCTTTTGGTTGCCTTCACTAGGAAGCTGTTGGAAGAATGCTGTGACCCCGGGCAGCTCTTCGCTATGACAAAGCTGAACTCCCCGATGGGAAAGAACCTCTGGTTTGACGGGGAATTTTTATATTCTTTCACTATTGACAATGCAACTTACTCTCTCTTCCCACAGGTTAGTAACCTTTTTTTACTTTTCACTTCAAGTATTAATATACTAAATGGTAACATGGTACAAATGAGTATAAATAGGCTAAATGCTCGTCAAGAAATTGTATCTTCATTTCTCAATAGAAAACAGTCTCCTCTGCTTTTTCCTGTTTATGTTCGGAAAATTATAAAATGTTTGCATGCATGTTAATATTTCCCTGGCCACTTTTCAGGTGTGCGGATGTACATAAGGGACGAGATTGGGCCACCCGTCTGGATTTTTAAAATGCTAAGTTCTGGCTATTTTAAGAAGGTGATTTCTGCATTTCAGTCAGTGATCATGCTCACTGGGAGCACGATCCCTCATCTAGGATTGCTTCAGTTCAGATCTGTTTAGCTAAGATGTGACAGTGCTTTGTGTGAAGGTGTCCACGTTGCTTCCAAGTTAATGAAGTTTATTGATGGCAAGCAACGTGAGCCCAACAACAGAAGCCGACAGCTTGACTTTGCCGATTCTTGCTGTGTTTTGAATATTAGAATTGGTTTGTTGTTGTTCAGCAAAGGTGTTTTGGGTTAAGTGCAGGGTTTTCGGGTGCTGGGAATTTGTAACACTGATACAGGCTTCTTGTATTTTTAATATATGAACTGATGTTAAGTAATGAGTTTATTATATTGAATTTTGCATGTGGAAGGAGAGATATTTATGTGGCTACACATTTAAAGAAAGCCAAACATCTGGACATATTAATTGATTTACATGTTACTTTAATTTCTCAAATTAAAAGCATAGGTATTTATTAAGCCTCCCAGTCAGTGTTGAGTCATTCGCACTGGGCTTTTCGTTTGTTGCTGTTTCGGTTAAGCATGTAGCAGAGTTCTTACTTGTTAAACTCATCCTGCAAATAAAACATCAAAAAGGTTATTTTTTATTTTTTTATTTTTAAAAGTAGTTTCCAGATCTCAGCAACAGAGTTTTGACTTTGAATGACTTTCTTTTAGTGGAGAAAGAGTGAGGGGAAACTGCAGTGTAGGGAAGAGGAGATGGGAACAGCCACTTTCTGTGTTAAGACATCATCCGGAGGAGCAACATTACGGCTGTGTCTTGTTTAGGCTGCCAGTCTGCCGTCTTGTCACTTGGCTGTGCCTGCTGCAATGAACCGGTTAATGGACCTCTGCCTCCCTCAGGCTGCTCCCCAGCTGCTGTGTCCCTGCAAGCTCAACAAACAAGTAGATGCTGAAATGTGCATGGCGAGTGTTTTTTCCTGCAGTACAGCTGGAAAGGGGCTGCCTGGCTGGAGTGAACTTCTCTCCCTGCCTTTGAGACTGGTAGAAAATTTATGGTGTGTCACAGAGTAGCAGCTGTAAATCTTTTTTATGATGATTAGTATGATTTGTTGCTACAATATTGCACCATTTATTGAAGAAAACTGAAATCCTTGGCAGAGCTGTGAACTTTGTACTACACGGATACTGGCAGCAACTGCTCAAAATGTGTCCGTCCTTTCCAACGTTTCACAAAAGCCCTACCTGGGCTGCCGCAGGAAGGTCACTATTTTGTGATGGATTTGGGATTTCAGATTTGGTTTTCTTTGGATTAAAACCTAGCACTGTGCCTGGCCGCAGTGGTGTCCTACCTCCTCTCACAGAAAAGAGCAGAGTACTGGATGGGCTCCTTCAGAGGGGTAAATGCTGGTTAGAGAGGAATCATGGTCTCGGGAACCTCAGTGGTTCCCAGGCTCCCAAACCCGATCCTCAAAGTTTATCAGCTGGCCAGATTGAGAGCAAGGATCCGGGCAGCCCTGGAGGGACAAACTGCTGAGGGGCAACATGAGCTAAGGAGCTGGGACTTCAGTGTCCCTTAGGCTTGCCAAGCAGGCTGCGAAGAGGATGGCTAGGTGCTGTTGTAGGGGGGGTGGTGGAAAGTGAATTTTTGTGATGTGCCAACCCTAATATGATGCTAGAAAGCAGCTCTAGGACCGGTGCCAGAAATGCTATTCCTTTAATGAATTGACGGGCAATTCATTGCTGACACATGCTACTTACTACTACTCCCTCTTTTCTTGCAAGTACCACTGCTTCTAACTTGATGTGTTATTCCTACGTATTTTGCCCGGAGAAATTTTGAAAACCTTTATCAGATGAAATCCTGCTAGGCTTAAAAGCTTAGGAAGATTTTTTTGCAGTAAATTCTTAAATGTAGTATTTTTCTACCTCTCTCTTTGTTTCAAGAAAAATACTCACCTAAATTTTTCAGGCTTCTACTTTGAAGAATGGTGTCTATTAGCTTGCTAGCAACCGGCAAGCGATTTTTGTGAAGATGAAGGTTCCTTTCAAAAGTATCCAGAAGCTTAAAACCACACATAAAATATGGGTAATACTCTGAAATGCTCAGGGGATGTAACAGGAATGTAAAGGGCTGCAGCTATGTTGATAAATAGAAAAAATATTTCCTCCAGAATAAATAAAAAAGGCTCCATCCACATCAATCTGCTGGGCTTAAGCCATTTTGTGCTTGTAGAAGATTTCTCAGTCCTGAACCAGTTATTAACTTACAGAATAAAGTAACTCAAAACTAAATAGGAAACTTGCTATATTTTATGGCATAGAATAAGCTGACTATGCATCAATGGAGACTTATACAGAAATAATGTAAGTATGTCAGAACTTAATATGTAAAATGTCACATTTTTGAATGTGAACAATACAAAATAGAATATTTTTTCTTCTGAGTAATCTGTAGATAAAGTTCTTACAGCTGGTTCAACATTTTCTGATGGAGTGCTTTTCCAATAAAAATGCTATTTCATCAAAATATAAATTTAGTATCAGTTCATTGGTTTTTCAATTTTTCTTTGAAGTGAGAAGGTTAAAAGGTTGTGAAGGTGTTATGATATTTCATTTTACCGTTTTTTGAATGTAATATTTCAACTGGTTTTTTTAATCAGCTTCATTGCTAGCTTTTTTTTCCCTCAGACTTTGATGATACTCTTCCTCCTCTTTTAAGTTTTTGATTGGCCAAGGGAGAAATTTGCAAAAGAAAAAAGCCTTTATGTAGAAATAGTCATTCAGTGTTTCATTTCAGTTTATGAGAACAAAATTTGAAGTTGCAGAGTTTTGCATGAACCAACAATTCCAGCTGCTGGAAGTGGCTCCTCTTACTCTCCCTCTCTCAGTGTCATTTTGCCCCGATTTCTAGAATTAATTTTTTTTGAAACAGAAATGAAATATTACACAGACTACACCATCTTTCCCATCCTGGAGAGAAACTGCTAGTGGCTTATTGTCAATACCTGATGGTCAGGAGAAGACGTGGGGCCGGACGTGGCTCATCACAGAAGATGGCCTAGTGTGCAGTGAGGGCAGGCATCCCACCTACATCTCATCTCCCAACATGTACTATGGTGGCATTGCCTGGAGCTGTTGAATAATGGAGTGTCATTTCAATTAAAATCAGACGTTTCTTGACAGCAGCTTTGTTGTATTACTTGCTGTGATCTACAGCATTATTTCCCACTCTTAGGAGACAAAAAGTGTAGATTCTGCATATAACTGTAGGTGTAGTTTAACATTAATAACGAGAGGTTATTCCTACTGCGTACCTACCACTTTTCTGAAGTTTTTCATGTAGACTTGAAGTTTCAATATTAGCCAGTAATTTTAATACGTATCTGGGGGCGCTTGAGAGTTCAGAGATGCAGGTGACCCTACACAGTTGAGATCAGCGGCATGGTTGGATAAATCTCTGAATAGTGGCAGGTTGGCCACTAAAGGCCATGGATAACTTGTAATGTATTTCCTCTCCATTGTGGTCCAACTATTACACAGAAAAAGGAACGGTGTGTTGGTGAGTGTTCAGGAGTCCTGTCCCTGACAGGGCAGAGACATACACCCTCCTTGCTCTTCAGCCTGGAAGTTTAGCCATGCGACTCTGGTCCTGTTGAGCTGTATTGAGGCAGAAGGCATGACTAGCATTTTCCACCCTTTACTGTCTGACTAGAATGGAAGAAACCAGGCTTCCGTATATTCCTGCAGTAATTTTTAGATGCTATGAGTAAATGTGATGTAACCACAGGAGCAGCTGGGATGTAACTCAAAGCCATGTGAGAGAAACGTGAACTAACACTCATCTGTTTTTGAGTTGGAGAATAAAACAAGCCCCAGTTTCAAACATTTTCTGAAATAATTTTGCATGCCTTCCTGTCTTTTTGTTCCTCAGAGTTTCAAAAGCAAATTTCAGACTATCTTTTTAGAGGGAAGAAACCTCTTACCCCAGCATTTAGCTGTTTATGCAAATAATTTATTTTTGTCGATTGTTGGTAAAAGCTTATAGCAAGGAAGAACTGAGGTGAATTTCTGAGGTCTCCTTTCCCCTTCCCCCCAAAGATTAAAGAAATAGTTAAATCAAATGGAACTTTTCACTGCCATGTGAAGTATTATTTTGGAGGATAGAGGAATGAATATTTCAAAATAAATTTCAAATGTTAAGCTTCAGCTTTTTAATTTGACAAAATAAAATATCTCATTGAAAATTTTTCTGGTTTTATTGTATTTCACCTGAAGCAGTTAGACACATTTGGTACCAGTAAATTATTTCAAATTACTAAAATATGATTCCCCAGCTGCTCAAATCCCTTCTAAAGTTTCACCTGCAAAATGCTGTCAGCTAGAAGAATGGCTACTTGCAATGAGTTTCTCATGAATAGTCATCACAAATGGTGTTTGAGAAATCCAAAGAAAATAGCTTCAAGCTGCAAATAAATTTGGGAAAGCTGGCAGCTGTTTCTGGATACCTTGTGATCAGGAGAAAGGCAATATTTTTCAAATTATTAAGTAGAGTTTAAATTCTTGTCCTTAATAGGGACAAGAGTAGGGAAAGAGTTAATCTCTCTAAGTGTAAGATGGAGACATTCTCTGACATTTTCTGGGTTATTGAGTACCAGTGAATGATTTTACGATTGTGCTATGTGATTTGTGTTTTTTATTCGGGGTACCTGTTAGATTCTGGGAGCTTGTTTAATTTTTCTTGGTTGCTCACAACATTCATCATTTGGCCAGAGATTTTCTTGTGTCCTTCTCTGATGCTGGTACTTCTGCTGTGTCAAAGCAAATTCCCTCATCTTACAGTTAAAGCCCGCAGCTGGTAGAATAATTTGTAATTATTTCAGGGAAATAATTCAGATTTGGAAAGGGAGTTCGGTGTAGAGTCTGTAGGCTTTTCCCCTTTTTGCATGATGAGTATTACAGGAAAAACACACTCATCCTGAGGAAGGAAATGGCAGTTTGATTCAAGTAAAAGGTGAGGTCTCGGAGCAGCGAGTACTGGGAAGGGTTAGGTGGGAGCGCGGCTGCTGCGCAGATGCAGGGTGGAATGTGAAGCTACAGCTGTATAAGGAATGTGAACCCCGTTAAGAGGACAATGTTAACTTGCTTAGGGCAAACGCAATGTGTTGTCTGGACCGATTTTAGACCCAGGTGATCCAAAAATTGCGTATAAAATGGGAAACCACCTGAAGTGAAGGGGGCTAGGATTTGATGGACTGCAGTGTTGCCAGGAGGCATGAAATTATTGACTTTGGAAGCGCTCTGTTAATTTTTGCTACCAGTCTAACTTACCGAAGTACTCTGTTCCCAGTAAAGCTCTGTAATTAATAGCTGCTTGGAGAAATACATTGACATATTGGCTGTCATATGTGTCCTGATTTTTTTCTTGATGTCTTGGGCAGAGGCATAAAGTGCCTGCAGACCTAACATTTACTGAGCAACTCTTAAATTTACTTCCATTAATTCTACTGTCTAAAATAGTACCTCCCTTACTTCTTTTGAGTTGTATTTAATTAGGATTTGAGGGAATTTCTTGGTGCTGTCCCTTTTCTTGTCTTCCTTTTTTTTCTCTCTTTTTTCCTTCCCCCCCCAGCATACTGTAATGCAAACTATGTTCTTGATTGGGGCTACTTACATTTATTCAAAATGAAAATGTAATAAACATTAATTATTGCAAACACGGAAAACATATTGTATACTAAAAGGCGAAGAGGTAGTTGTATCTTGTGAAGTGACATCTGCATGTTAGGAATGCAATTAAAAAGAGATCTTCTGAATTATTCAAGCAATTGTATCATACAGTGCCTTTCATAAACTGGGATATGAAATACTATCTGTAGAGACCTGACAAATTGGTCTCCAAAGAGACTCTTTTGGAGCGTGAGTCTTCCCTTCAGTCCTGGATAATCTCTAGCCATTGGCATCAGGGTGACTGAGGTCAAAAATCTGGCTTCATATTTAGTTAAGTGAAACCCCTACCCTCACTTTGATTGCATACTGACTGATTAAGAACTGTGTAATTGGACCATTTTGTGCAGCCTGTTAGGAAAGCTGGAATAGGGCATCATCTGTTCTATCTGGTCAGTTAAGCAAAAGCTATAGTCCATCTGAAACTATTCCATATAGGCAAGATGCAAACTTGCCTGATGGTGAAAATCAAATTTATGCTAAAAAGACTGAGATACAATATGTATAGTTTGAAGTAAGTAATTAGAGGATGGGCAACATGCTCTTGTGGAAGCGAGTTAATACAGACCAAGGAGTGGCTTTCTGTCCCTGTTGATCGTTGGATGTGTGCTTTGGTCTCTCTGGGCTTGCTAAAATGTCTTCAGCCAGGCTGTTTAGCCAGGCTGTCTTTGGTGAGCCTGATTTTCTGGAGTTTATCTGCAATAACACACGCGCCAAATTGGCTTTATCTCAGTTGGTGCAAATACATAAATAGATGCTGACCTTTCCAAATATAACAGAGAGGCAGGGAAGGGCTAGATCTGGCTGCAAAGTGTCAGTTTGGCCCGCAGGCAAAGAAACTCAGCATTTCTATTTCAAATCTGAAGTGACTGAGCGTCAATCACTCTTTCCTAGGTAACACAAGAGCTGATGCAAGCACACACCAGTGCCTTTGCCAGACAGACCCTCATGCCCTTGGGCATTAAAAAAACCCCACAGATCAATCCCATACCTGTTTGGGATTTTGGGGATATGAGGGTGTGGAAGAGCAAATGTGGTCCAGCTTCTGCGTTGTTACAGATACTGAGCAGTACTAAAAAAAGGATAAAACCCTGTGGGATTGTTGTGGAGCCACCTAAGACAGAAGGAACATGGAGTATTTTCAAGAGGATAACTCAGCCATGAGGGTGTTGCAACTTGGAGTGATTTTGTATTTGGAAAGCGCTTCAAACAGCACACTTATTACTCATTTCTATTGGTACCCAGGGCTGTACAGTTACTGATTGTACTTGCAGTAAAATGCAAGTTTGCACATGGAGCAGCTGCTGAGCGTGAAGAGGCCACGGCAGGGCTGGAAACACGGGCAAGGCTGAGCAATGTGGCGGTGGTGTGCTGTCCCAGGGAGGGAGGGGACGCTGTGGAAGGGCTTCTGCTAGCGGAGGCAGGGAGGATCTTGCAGCACTGCACACTAGTGCGCGTTTCTGCTTATTAGCGGCATAACTGAAATTTTCTACCTCAAGTAACGTTTTTGATGGTACCTAGGAGTCACAGTTACAGATAAAGAAACGTTATGCTGTGGGGTTGTAAAGCACAGAGGAAAAAGGCTGTTCTGAACCCAAAGAGGAAGTGGGCAGCGCAGGCAAAGATGGCCAGAGAGGCTGTACTACTGCCCTGGGAATTTTACGGGCTTTTTAGTCAGTGTTTGTCTGCTTTATGGGAACATAAAGTTGCTGCTTTATAAGCAAGAAATGTTGTAAGCAGAAGAACAATTAAAGGAAGTGGTCACAAATGAGAAGTTAGAGTAAGAGCGAACTTCTGATGGCTAGGAGTAACTACAGGGCATCGAGCTGCCTGGCTGAGGGTATAAAAACAGAAATAAGAGTTGGTTCTAGTCTGGCCAAAGGCAACACAGTTAGATTTGTTTTGTTTGTTTTATTGTAGCTTTAAATAACTGATAAGATGCTAAAAGGAGGTTCTTTCTCCATGCAGGGGTTTTTCTGGCAGTGAACTCGTTTATATACCAAGACTTCCACCTACAGGTACAATGAGACCTTTGCTTCTTTGGAAGTCAATGTCTAAATCTTGAGTAAGCTTTATCCTTTATATCCTGACCACCTGTTAGCCTTTCTTGTTATTTATGAATTTTATTTTTAAGAGTCATCTTGTTCAGTTTATAGACTTTTTACTGTATATGTGACTGTATATTTGAATTATTGAGTTATCAGATTGCATTACATTAATTTGCTGTATTCAGTGGTTAGCTTTTTTGATGAGGTACTTCTAAAATAGGCTTAATACCAGTACTGGCTTATCTGAAGCTTAGGTTTGGTTGCATTTCATGCCTGGCACTTACCACCTGGCAGAAGAATGAGTAGAAATTGATGAAATATTACATACTTCTGTTTTTCATACAGTTGTTGGGTTTCTTGATATGGCTTATGTAAACTGTACTGGAGCGTGGCAGGATATCAGATTACGTTCAGAAAGTATTTCACCTGCGGCAAAGATGTAGCCCCCCCTCTTCTTCCAGGGATTCCTAAATACAGGTGGAAGCGTGGTTTAGCAGAGTCTGCAGGCTTGAAGAAAGTCAGGGAAGGTTACACCACTGCAGAAGCTATTAAGAAGGGGTAGCACGGTTACAAATCTTGTAGGAGGATTATATAGTGACTTCCAAAAGATCTTTTATGTCTTCTTGCTTACGGGGCAGTGTAAGCCCAGCTTTACATTTAATGAGAAATCTGCTGCATTACAGTTCCGGAATTGACTTATGTAGCCAGGCATGGTTGATTTAGAGTCCTTATAACCTGATATGGCGTGGAGGGGAAGGGCTGTGGTTCTCTTCTGGAACAACTTTTATCATCTGAATGGCTCCCATGAGGCAGGCATTGGCTTCCAAATGACATTTTGGACGTTGGGACAATAACACGGTAGTGGTTTTCTTACATCAGGATGCACCGGATAAAGCCTGTGATGCTGGACGTGCAGGTGAAGTACCGTTTAACTTGCTGTTGCTCAGATCAAGAATTCAGGCTGTTTTTTCCTTCTTGATCAACAGAGCTTGATGCTTTTTCAGAGTTTTTAGGGAGAAATTTGACAATTAAACCTGTGCTGCTGATTGTCTGCTGGCCAATAGCTACCAACGTGAGGTGACTGTTTTATGTGTGGTGGCTAAAGGGGTAGTCTGTAGTGGGAGGCAAAGGCAAGATAAATGAAAGCACTGGTGTCTTTCCGGCTGAAATGAGTCAGTGTATGACATTTAACAGCCTTGTGAATCTGGACTTTTGTAATATAACTGTGAATCCCAAATGCAGAAAGAAATAGTTCTTTCCAGTGTGGAGATGGTGTTTTTTTTTTCTTCTTTTTTAATTTATTTTTTTTAAAGGCTCTCTTAAGACACTTCTGCAAACCATGGGCATTTGGGGCTGGTGACAGTTGGCAGAGCTAGTCTAGATATGTTTTGGAGAAGAGCAATTTGCATGTATGCATACCTGGGTTCGCAGGTGATTTGAAGGAGAAATACTTAAGCCCAAGACCATGGCTTTACGCTCACTGACTTGAGTCCAGTCCATCAATCCCAGGCATACTGCTGCAGGCATTCACAGGATATTTTCATGTGAGGTACATTATTGCCAGCACGATTCTGCACACTGTCCTAAGTGAACCCTTGACCTATAGGCTGAAAGTCAGTTATAAAATCCTGTGAGGAGGGTTAAGGTGGAGGTTCAAGGTTCCTGGCATGCCAGCATGGTGGCTGCAGTAGAGCTACCTGAATATTGCCTCATGGAAGCTCAGTCTCCAATGGTTGTGTTTTTCTCAGTGTAAAATATACTCGACTAATGGTCTCTGATTTCAGAAGGTTCAGATGAAAGGCACTAGGTTCCAGATGATTATTTGATCAGGAGGAAGTTACCTGAATTATATCCCAAATATTAGCTCTGTGAGACGTGTAATGTTTTCTAGGAACTCCCAAGTCATGCAGGTGCATTTGGGTACCTTCATTCTTTGGCATGGGAATTGCATGATAGGAGAAGAACAAAAATTATACATGATGGGGGGCGGGGCTGGCTTTTTCTTTTGCCTGGAGAATATGCCTTTATTAGGAAGGGGACAGAGAAGTTTTCTTTATGAGTTAATTATCCATCTTAGTGTGGAGGAGTAAAGGTTGTGGTCTGAATAGCCTGATATGAAACAGCTCTTGGAAGTCAATTGTCTTAATAATAGCGTAGCACCCTTGTCCACCTAGTATTGCCCTAACTAGTCTTCCTAGCACAAGAGCTATATGGCTATGTGTGCTTATGAAGAGCATAATTCCTCACATTCTGCGCTTGAAAAGTGTGGGCATAGGGTTTTATTCTAAGGCAACATCTAGATTCATAGAACAATTTAAGCACAGGTGTATTATACTGAAATGTGAGTGTGTTGCTGTCTCATGCTGATGGGGCAATCTAGTCAGCCATTCAGTACATTTATCCCTACCTGACTATGTAATGCCAGTAGACCAACTTCTCATGCGTATAACATCTTACTTATGGTTTTATGGGGTGTGACCAAAGTGTCTGCAACCTATTAAGTCCTATGGTAACAAGGCTTTCCTACAGCGACTGAAGGAAAGAAGTCAGTGCGCTGAAGGTGATAGTGGTGACACTAATATTACTGCAACCGTCGGTGGTATGCATGGGCAGGCGGCTCACTCAGAGATCCCTCCTCACTCACCTTTACTGTATCATCTCACTGATTTTGTTGTATCTAGTTAAGTACATGTCATAGCTCGCTGCAGATGTATGCTGGGGAATGCCTAGCAGCCACATGTGCTGATTGGGAGTATGCTTGTTAGCTCCATCCTCTACCTGCTGTACTTGAGCAAGAAGCACCAGTTATAAGAGAACAAGGGCTTCAGTTGTCGCCCCTCAATTGAATGACACTAAACCAAAATCAGCAAGACCAAACCTATTTTCACACAGTTCCCTTCGCACTCAGAAGATTGCACAAAGAAACGCATTCAATCACAGCACATAGTCCAGATGTACAGCATTATTTATAATTTTACTTTTACAAAGCCAGGCTTTTAGGGGGAAAAAGCCTTGCATCTGCACATGGAGATTCACTAGGCAGTGCTACACCAAAATACAGGGGCACTGTCAGTTCATTCTGATGGTATCATAGTGAAACCTGTGCAAAGTCATTGTCTGGAGGGGATACTCAGCGGTCACTGCCCTCTTGTCTCTGTCTCGTAGCAGACAGCTCTACCTGGCATGTACCTGACAAATACTCATCTAGTAAATTTTTAAAGCTTCCCGTAATGGAAACTCCACTGCCCACTGGGCAGTCCATTCCAGTACTTTGCTGTCCTTATAGTAATAGTAATAGTAAAATAGTAATAATAATAATAACAATAAAAAAAATATACAAAGCAAGTGATGCACGATGCATCACCACCTGCTGGCCAGTCCCCGAGCAGTGGCCCCCTGGCCAACTCCCCCCAGTTTATATGCTGAGCGTGACGTCACATGGTATGGAATATCCCTTTGGCCAGTTTGGGTCAGCTGTCCTGGCTGTGCCCCCTCCCAGCTTCTCACTGGCAGAGCATAAAAGGCTGAAAAGTCCTTGGCTGGTGTAAGCACTGTTTAGCAACAACTAAAACATCGGTGTGTTATCAACATTATTCTCATCCTAAATCCAAAACACAGCACTGTACCAGCTATGAGGAAGAAAATTAACTCTATCCCAGCTGAAACCAGGACAAGATGTTACAAAACATCAATGCCATATCCTCTGAACTGCAGAGCTTAATGGCACCTTTCTGCTTGAAGGGGCTGGTATTTAGTGTTGATTATTCCTGTAGCTAGAAGATCACTGGATGTTGCTACTAGTGAGGCAAACCTAGTGTCCCAATATACATGCTTATCTTTTCTCCTTGATAATGTGCACTGAGGACAGAACAGGGAACGGAGCTCAAGTATCTTCTCCTTTCTGGGGTAAGAAAGATCTCTGTGTGGTGCAGTCACAGCTCTGATAGTCTGTGTTGGCTACTCTTGCCCATCTCTCTGCCTCGGGAAACTGAAAGTACTTTATGTAGCTGGAGACAGACAGTTGCCAGTGGTGAGCCACAGTGAAGATTGCATGGAGCTACTATTGTACGTCTTTATTTCTCAGTGTATAGAGCCAAGCTGAATTGCACCTGCCTGCAGGGCATGAAATAATACCAAGCAACGCTTTCTCTCTGTTGATGATTTTTAATGAGGTTGTGAATATGACAAGAATGTAGAATGAAAATGTGTAGTGTATTCGGGTTTTTAGGCTGGCTAACCTATTTGTAGGCTAATTCATTCATAGCCATTCCTCCATCCAGACCATCTCCAACCTTTTCCTCAATCTAAAACCCACTGGCTTGTCTCACTTCCCTTCCCTTGCAGCAGGGCTTGTGTCGTGGTTTAACCTCAGCCGGCAACTAAGCACCACGCAGTCGCTCGCTCACTCCCCCCCGGTGGGATGGGGGGGAGTGCGTACACATACGCACGGTGTAGCTTGTTATTCAGGAGCAACGCTGCAAATTTAAGTGATAAGACTAGGCTCAATAGGAGGCAGTTTAGGTGAAAGGAGACAATAAATGCAAAGGCTACACAGATCTATTCTGTGATCCACTATTGCACCAGAAGAAGAAATGAAAAAGCCAAAGATAAATAATCCTTGGTATGAGTATGATGGTCTTTATAGCAATTCCCTCAAGCACATTACAGTCATTCAAATTCAATGCATGGTGTTACTGCACAGTTAAATATATGCCTAGAAATCTCTGGAGACAATTAAAATGAGGGTTTCTGCATGGGGAGTATGTGGGGAAGAAATACTGCAAACCCCCTTTTTCCCATACAATAAACAGATATACATGATGAACCGCTATTCCTTTTGCTTCGCAGACAAAAAAAATCGAAAGAGCTATAAGAGCCCCTGTGATATTCTGGGTAGTATATGAGTATAGAAGACAGGAGCTCTTCTCCACCCTATGGTATTAAGCAAGGCCTTTGAAACACGGGACTACCTCAGTTTAAGCTCACCAGCACTGCTTTCCTGGCTCCGGTCTTGGCAAACTTCTTGCAGTTCCAACTCCCCAGTTTAGGGTCTGTCCTCCAAGTGGTACCCAGGGCTGGCACCCCCTCATCCGAGCACGGCTGTGGCTGTGGTTGGCTCCGCAGTTGCATTTGTCTTTTCAAGGTGGTTACTGGGCAGGGAAGTGTGGGTGCTGGATTGTCACGCACCAGAAGAAGCATGGTGGGGAAACGAGTAACAAACTATGTTGCAAAATAGGTCAAGTGAAACCTGGCTACACCAAAGTCAATAGCAATGTTCCAGCTGACTTCAGCGTGGCCAGGATTTAGCCAACAGTACCCCTCTTGCCAAGTACAGTTCTGGTAGGGACATGTACGTTTGTTTTTGTGGCTTCTTCCCGATTAACAAAGAATGACTCTTTTTTCCCATTTCTCGGCCTTTATGAGCCTTTGTTTTCATGTAGTGAATGAGTGATTTATCTTCTTCATCTAGTCTGACTGAAAAATACGTGTTTATACCCCTTAAGACACTCTGAGTGAAAAGGTAGGGCAAATTTGAAACAGCTACTCAGATGAGATAAAATGGAGCTTTTTGTCACTGCTCTTCCTTGTCCCCATCCTAACTGACAACATCCTTTCTGTTGCTCATGACAATAAGCAGGGAATCATCCTTGACTTGATGCTTCACTGAGTCCTTGCAAGCAGGCTACGTGTAAGTCTTGCAGAATCTTTGCACGCTTTTCTACTTCTCCGTCTCTCTCAATGTGCCGATCTTACTATAAGACAGTTACTTTTGCAGGGCAAAAGCAGCCTTTTTTTATATGCTTGTGCACTGCCAGGAACCATGGAGTCTGTGTCTGTGTACAAGGATGGTGCATGCAATGGTATGCCACAATGGTCAACAACACTGTATTGAAGTGAGGTCATCCATAGTTTTGTTGGCTTTTATTTTTCATTTTGTTTTTAAGTGGTACAGAGATCCTTGGCATGTGACCCAATGAAAGAAGTGAAATCACTGGCATCCTGGTTTCCTGATGCACTAGTGGGTATGTTATTTTCTGCGGCTTTTTCTTGAGAGAGTGTATTGCGTTTGCGTGGCAAGGTTGGGGGGGGGGGGGGGGCATGTTCTCATAATAGGCACTTTCTCTTTAAGTCTGTAAGAGCAAAACTCTGGCTTGTCAGTTGAGACAGCATCTTTCCATGCCTAAGCTGAAATTCGAGCTGGTGTCTGACTGAGAGGGGGGGGAATGCAAAACCACAGTAAATATGCCTTTTGTCTGATAGCAGCAGAAGTTTTGATAATATTGAAGTAAGGTGAACTAGTACGTTGTCGTGGTTTAACCTCAGTCGGCAACTAAGCACCACGCAGCCGCTCGCTCACTCCCCCCCACCCGGTGGGATGGGGGAGAGAATTGGAAAAGCACAAGTGACAAAAACTCGTGGGTTGAGATAAAAACAGTTTAATAATTGAAATAAAATGATAATAATAATAATA
>NW_008795252.1:7779889-7786227 GCF_000699145.1 Aptenodytes forsteri
AGCAACAACTAAAAACATCGGGTGTTATCAACTTTGTTCTCATCCTAAATCCAAAACACAGCACTGCACCAGCTACTAGGAAGGAAATTAACTCTATCCCTGCTGAAACCAGGACATACGTACACTATACTATAGATGTATTTGTGGTTAATCCTATTACAGGTAAGAGGGTGAGAGTAAATCAATATTTTCAAAACTCACTCATTCCAGTGTACTTTTGTGTTGGCTCTTGTCAAAGACATCTGCTGTCTACAGCGTCCCTTTGGATCAGTGTCCCCTTCTCCGACAGAGATCTTTGTTGTTTTTCCTGCTACGTGGCACAAAGAAAGTTACCCCCAGACATGAGAAGCTGAGTCTTAGGTTTGACTGTGTTCAGAGGGAGCCTAGTTCATGACTTCTTAACGTCTGAGTAACTCAGCCTGTCTTTCTCCCGGGATCCAGCCCAAGCACCCTGTACTGAGCCGTTGCTGACAGCTCCCCGGTCTGCTGCTTCAGTTCTTTATCCTGCTTTCCTCACCACGTTTTTGTCTGTGGCTCTGACATCTCTCCTAGGTAGTCTCCAGCCCTCCCCACCTGCTGCTGCTATTCTTCAATCTTTATTAGCGTCTCTGTCTAGTCGGCCTTTTAATCACAGTTAGGGGGTCAATTGACTCCCCCATTAATGCTTTCTGGGCTGCTGTCATGTTGCATGGAGTTCATGCAGCTTATCGTAGACCTTAGAGACAGAGTCATTGCAGCGATGAAGACGAAGAGCCTGAATCTCATTTTGCACCTGTTTCACAGCAGTGTAACTCTTCTGGCTTCTCTGCTTTATCCTGCTGTGGGGATTTGGATCCTCCATAAAGATGAGACGACCCCCTTCCACGTGAGTGCTACTCCCTTAGTCCGGTACTGGGGTAATTTGCACACCTGGAGTGAAATTCAAAGTGTTCTAGAAATGAATTACAGGTTTTCATGGTCATTTTTTCAACTGTAAAATGATTTGCTCATGATTGGTGTCAGATAGGAGTTGCAGTTGCTTTGCTGTTGCCTATTCCTTTGTTGTCTAGATGTCTCTTTTCCCCGTAGTAATACTGTGTAATAATGTTCTCCTGTTATTCTGATAGCCTTGTTGTGGCTTTGAAGGTATAAGAACACAGATAAAACAAACTTTGTAAGGAGAGGTAATATTTTTTTATTAAAGCAAGATAAGCTTAGCTCTTGTAGGGCGCGTTCTCTCTGCAGACTCCACAGTACAGATTTTACTCTTGTTTTCTGTTTTATGGATGGGGAAATAAGCAGTTACCTAAGGTGATTAGGTGATTAGCAGAACCTAGAGCAGAACTCCAGTTTAATGAGCATATATGATATAGGTTATATGTTTGGTTTGCCATGTCAAAAGGAAACAGTGTACAATTCTTAGGGGTGTTTAATGCTCATATGAGGTTTTGGTACATTCTGTATTTGATCTAAGCCACTGAGCTTCCAGTCTTGTCCAGTGGTAACTCAGTAGTAAAAGAGGACTTCAGAAGGTTCACTGGCCTGAAACAGTTTTTTTTTTTTCCTTTCGGATTCGTGGAATTTAAGCTGATCTCCTATGCTTGATGCACTAACATCTTAAGTTTAACTGGCTAGTTGCTAAATTTCATCAAGTAACATAAAGTCAAAACGGGCAGGGTACTTACTAATCACAGGCAATATAAGGCAAAATGATGATTCTGCAGAAGCAGTACACATGCAGTCAGGAGTTTTGATTAGTTGGGGTTTACCTAACTTCAGCTGAATTACAGTTTTCTTTAATCCTCCATAATTAGAATCTTGTTGCTGATACTCATTTTCTGAATTTTCCTGCAATGGGAAGTTCTCCATTATGGCATTGCACTATTTTTGTAATGATGTTTTTCTTGCATGTCTGAACATGCAGTATCCCCTCTTGTTAGCCCTCTCCCCAACCCATTGTTTAAGAGTGTAGGCACATTATCAATTTATTTCTTTTGCTCTCTCCATTTGTTTCTGTGTGGTTTTTTTGATCTTTTTAGGTCACAAAACTACCCTGATTCCATTCTCAATTGACATGTTGTGATGACATTGTCTGTGGCATTTTGAAGTGAATTTGATATTATTTTAATGCTCTACAGATCAGATTTTTGGAAACTGTATACAATTATTTTTTTAAATATCTCATTAGTAGGCCAGGTGTGGCCCATTTTTGAAATCTCCTTAAAACTTGAGTAAATACAGAAAATCTAAGATGTGCAGCATTCCTAATTTGACAGCAATCCAATCAGTCACTTAACAGCCCTTTTACCTGTAAATGTAAGAGGTTTCTTCCGTCTTCTGGCAAATAGGTCAACATCCCATTTACTGTTGTACTTTCAAGGAAGCTAAATATAGTATAACTTGCAAAAACGTGACAGGTGTGTGTGTGGCTTCGATGAGTAGTCTTTGCACCAGAACTCATGGAAGTTCTCTTTCAAAAAACATTTTCTCTGAAATTACGCTTTCAGGGTCTTTTTCATTTCACTAACATATGCCTAACTACCATTTACTGGCAGTGCACTCCAAATTTCTGTCAGAAGGAGTAAATTTTAAAAAACACAGTTTTGTACTTTAAAATTTGTCTTTTGATTGCCGTATCTTTATGTTTTGCCTTCAACAGACAGCTAGCTACTTAGTCGAGGGGGAAAAAAGCTGTCTCTGCAAAAATGATGAGCTGAGTAAAAATAATTTTTTACTTCGGCGGTGTGTTAAGAGCAATTTACACTGTGCATTGATATTCTTCCCACTCCTTTGGGACTTGTCGGGAATCATTTGTGATAGTTTCGTTTGAATGGGGAATAGGAACTTTAAGTTGAAGGAAGGAACAGAAAACAAATCAGTTACGATAGAGGCTATGTTGCAGCCTATAGGTTCTCTGGGGTTTGGAATCCCCATTGCCTGTGCTTGGAGTGCCGTGGAAAGGCTGCTTGCAGATCAGATCCCAAGCATATGTATGATGATGATTATTATTCTGTCGGCCACACTTACTTAACATCTTTCTTCAGATAATTTGACACCTGCAGGTGCAAAGTGCTCTGTGTCATTATCTCCGGTGCAGCAGGCTTAAAGGCGGCAGGAACCCTTATGACCCAGCCTGGCCTCACAAGTAACTCAAGCTGTAGGGTTGCATCTGGTGATTTCTCAGTCTTAGTACAGTAGCAGTGCTTCAGCTGCAGCATGTTAGTGCTACAAGGCTGCAGTTACTGTGCTCCAGCACAGTTGCTGCGTCTGGATACAAAAGACTCCTTATGATGGAGCATTTACCATACCCCAGTAACAAGTTCCAGTAACTCATCGTTGCATCCAAAATATATTTGATTTCCACCATCCCCAGAAGTATAAATGTGGGAATAGAGCTGCTGACTTTGCCCGTCAAACTATGCAATACCAAAATACATCACTATGGCTTAAAGCATTGTTTTTTAGAAAGCTTGCTACCTAGGTCTACCATGCAGACAAGACATATAAAATATATTACCTTACCAAATCATTGAAACGCATGAACAATCAAAACACAAATGAAATATAACACACATCCTGGTTGCAATCAGAATACTGAGAAATGCTAGCCATTATCTTAAATTTAAAATTCACTGTAGAAAAATACAGATTTTATGGAGAAAATATTTTAATTTCTACTTCTATCCCCAAGGCTGCTTGGGCTGTTAATTGAATGATTGAGCTTCTTTACTTTTGTGCTTTAGGTTCTTTAAAGCATCGCTCTGGCTGTGCAAATGGATATAAATTACATCACTGTTTACAGACTATGGAAGTCAGGATCTCCTGGGTGTCTGATCAGCTGTGTAGGATATTACCTCATCTGCTGGGTCAGCAGTGAGAACTTGCTCTTCTGTTATGTTTATTGCAAAATCATTGCAGTATTTTTTTCATTCATTTATGAAGCTTGTTGTTTTAGCTTGATTCATCATAATTTTCCCTATTTAATGCTTATTCCCAGCCATTACAGTCTGTAATTGCATTTTTGTCATTATACTCTCGCTTTATAGGTATATGTGTGTGATATACATATGAATAGAAAATTACATCATTCAGCGCTTTGGAAGTAACTGACAATATTGTATCCAGTAAAATCTCTGTTGAAAACTCTTCATGTTATGGCTTGATATTTCTCCATATGTACACGTGCTTCTGGTTAGGAATTACAGATATTTTTTACCTGACTAAGGTGTGAGCTTTTGCATTAGAGGTCTGTTCTTCATATCAACCAGATCTACAGGCCTCAGCTAAAACCTTTCTTTCTGTCTGTCTGCCTGTGTGTCTTCCTTTTGGAATACTTTCTTGTGCATGGCAGCAGAGAGAAAGGGAGAAATGCTGAGGGCTGCCTGAAATCTCGTGTCCAGAGAAGGGCAACGAGGCTGGTGAGGGGTCTGGAGAACAAGTCTTCTGAGGAGCGGCTGAGGGAACTGGGGTTGTTTAGCCTGGAGAAAAGGAGGCTGAGGGGAGACCTCATCGCTCTCTACAACTACCTGAAAGAAGGTTGTAGCGAGGTGGGGGTCAGTCTCTTCTCCCAAGTAACAAGCGATAGGACGAGAGGAAATGGCCTCAAGTTGCAGCAGGGGAGGTTTAGATTGGACGTTGGTCTCTTCTCCCAAGTATCTAGCAATAGGATGAGAGGAAATGGCCTCAAGTTGCGCCAGGGGAGGTTTGGATTGGATGTAAGGAAAAATGTCTTTCCTGAACGAGTGGTTAAACATTGGAACAGGCTGCCCAGGGAAGTGGTTGAGTCCCCATCCCTGGAGGTATTTAAAAGACGAGTAGATGCAGCGCTTAGGGACATGGTTTAGTGGGCATGGTGGTGTTGGGTTGACGGTTGGACTTGATGATCTTAGAGGTCTTTACCAACCTTAATGATTCTATGATTCTGTGAAATCTTGCATCCCGCTATGCGATGTTCTTGGAAAGGGTATCTCTTCACCTTGTACTGACCCGATATATGAAACTCTGTGGAGCTATTTCCTGGTCCACTCAGTGGGAAGAGGCAGGGAGGTGCTTGTGGAGAAGTTAACTGTACCGTTGAGATAGTGGATGTGACTGTGCGATGTTTGTGAGAGGTTTCTGGGAGGCGAGGCTGCAGCCCCGTGCAGAATGGCATTTCATGGGGTGTCTCTGGGCATGAGACTGTGGCGGGAGTCACACTGCAGCTTCTCTCTCTCTCTTTAACAACCTGTGTGCTTATCAGGCAAGAGCACTTAGGATAAAAAGTCCTAAAGCAGATGAGAATGACTAACTTGTATATTGATGGCACCATTGTGGGGGAATGTGATGCTGGGGTTGAGTCTCATTCATAATATCTGAGGCTTGAGAGGTCTGAGGAGGTGTTTCATCTCAACCCCCAGAGGAGCTGACAGAGTATGGCTCCTACCCTGAAGCACATGGGTTTTGTTCTTGTTCTGTTGTGGAATGAGATCTCTGGGTATGCAGCGAGCTCGTAGCTCTGCGTAGAGTCCCGTTACGTATCAATTACTGCAAGTTCAGTGGAGCTGTAGCATTTCTTTGATGTAGTGAATTTGGATGTCTGAATTTTAAGTAGGAGTGGGAGAAGTGATTTAAACAAAATACTGTAGCCTGTGACCCATAGCTTTGCCAAACTCGTTGTGAAAGACTTGCCCATTTTGAATTCTAATGTAGAATCATTGCTAATTTATCTTTAGCATGGTGTTGTAAAACAGCCTCCTCTTCACTTCACTGCAATATTTGGAGTGCAGTATCTGCCAGTCAGTTGTATCTACAAGTAACCTCTTCAGGCTTAATGAAGCCTTGGTGAAAATTTTCACTGCTTAAATGGAAGCTTTGCAACTAGACTTTGTTGTGAACAAAAAATGCAGGCCATTAATTCATTAATATCCATAAACTTTTCAGCTGTATCCTGATTTAATTTGTGAAAGACTATGAATTTCTGTTGGTTATATAGGCTGGCAGTGATGAAGTTGCAGAGAGAAGTCCTGCAGTGATCAAAAGGGACTTCAGGGCACTGGGGCGACTGGTTGAAGGATCGGGAGCACAGGTAGTGTTTTCCTCTATCCCTACAGTGGCAGGGAAGGATACTGAAAGGAACAGGAAAACACACCTGATCAACACGTGGCTCAGGGGCTGGTGCCATCGGCAGAATTTTGGCTTTTTTGATCACGGGGAGGTTTCACGGCACCGGGCCTGCTGGCGGCAGATGGAGTCCAGCTGTCTCACAGGGGGAAAAGGATCATTGCTCATGAGTTGGCGGGGCTCATTGAGAGGGCTTTAAACTAGGTTTGAAGGGGGAAGGGGATAAAACCAGGCTCACTAGAGATGAGCCTAGGGGTGGC
>NW_008795252.1:7789081-7792180 GCF_000699145.1 Aptenodytes forsteri
GGTTGGACTCGATGATCTTAGAGGTCTTTTCCAACCTCAATGATTCTATGATTCACAGGCTTCCAAGATTTTCATGCAAAAACTCAATGAAACTCAGTAGTTCTGGTAAGGTTTCACTTTGGGATTTAACTCTGAAATGAACCAATGTGATTTTGAAAGGAAAGAAGATATTACATGTGTGAACTTCTATACGGTAAAAGTGATGCCTATTATCAGACTCATTAGGCAGTTTTATATAGTGCTGTTGCTCTGCTAGACATCCAAGGCGCTGAGGGACTTCTAACTTCTAATCTTGTACTGGACTGTTATCTTTATTTCCAGGTTGTCTTTTCTGTCATCAAAGCCTGCAGGTCTTTCACTTCAGCTCAAGAAGGACCATTACCTGTCCTAGGTTTTTACCATCCTCCCCCCAAGAGGCCTCTGATTTAGTAAACTTACTACAGGCATCCAGGTTGTCTCTACTCTAGGCTTTAACAAAAATGACGGCCCAACTGATCTTACAACAAGTGTTGTTAATCTGAGGGGTGAGCATAGTTGATAACAGAGGTAAAGTTTGGTGATATCAGCAATGTTTTTGACAGGAGATAGCACAACAGCCCTTCTCTTTACCTCCTCCTTTGCTTGCTTTTAGCCTCCTGCTCTCAAAACAAGTGCAATTTGTCTTTGGTAAAGATGCTTCTCAGAAAGTACTCAGTGTGACAGAGTGAGGCGGGTCAGAAATGTGGCTCTGGCCCATGGGCTGCGTTATGACCATTACAACTGTCATTCCGTATGTGGTCGCAGGATGCTAGTGCCACCACGTATGCCACGGCCTCTATGCCCAGGTGCTCTTCTGTGTTGGCCTGTTATGTTTTGGCAAATAGCTTCCTTCTGCAAGTGGGTAGGCAGAGGAGTCCTGCTACAGTTAAACCAACCACAGCTTTTGACTATATACCTTGCAGATGTACCAGGCAGATAAGCTTTATTATGGATGTTTTACATATACTAGGCCAACTTGTCTGTGTTGGTGGTAGAAAGAATGAAGGTAAATACCCAAAACGTGCCATGCCTTGCTAAAGCATCAGAAAATGTAGGCTACGGCCATTCAAGATAAGCAGAGTCACATTTGTTCCCAGCGAAAAGAGTACAGATATATGTTGAGAGGCATGAAAATATAATTAGGAGTAGAAGAGGGATGCTGTGAAAGAGAATCTATTTAATCTACTTGTTCTCTGCATATTCGGAAGTCATTACAGCCTTATTTACTGGAAAAAAAGCACAGTATTGTTGTTAACTTGGTTGTTACAGCGAAATGGTCTAGTAGTCTTTTGTTTCCAGGTATCATGAATGGCATTGTCAGGAGATCAGCACAAAAATGGAAGATCTAAGTGGTCCACTTGTGCTCTTACTCTGTGCAGAATCTTTACTAGTGATGGTAAAAATACAAAACCAGAAAAGAACCTAATCTGACTTTCTAATCACAGGTCATATGTTGAGAGGTTATATCCCTAGGGGAAGAAATGATTTTTTATTTTAAGTGTGACATTTTTTAGCTGGATACGATTGAGAAGGAATATAATGTACAACATTCAAAATGTCATTTTACAATCATTTTTTTCTAAGTCTGCCCTTTAAAGGCTATCCAGACATGAGTGGATAGCAACACCACTTGAATATCTCTCTTTAACTGACTGTCTGAGAGCGCTCTAAAAATAAACTTACAGATACTGTGGGAAGATGAAACTAGAGGACAGTTTCATGTCTTATCAAAAGCCAACAACCAGGCCGTGCTGTCTTTTTCCATGAGATTCCTCATGTGAATAATGAAAGCTAAAGTAAAAGTTAGAGGATTAAGTTTGGGGAGTATCAAAATCAGACAAGTCAGTTTTCAAAGTGTGGAAGATCATGGCAGTTCCTGTATGACTTCTGTCTTTGTGAAAGGATGAACACTACGGCAGTACAATGAGTATAAGAGGCAGAGCGGAGTGGTTTTCTTATCCAGAGAAACAAGCCTGGCAAGGATATGTGTTTAAAAATGCTGCATGGAAGCTGTGGTTGCCGGTCATGTTTGAATGTTAGTGTTATAGGCTAGCAAGTACTGACAGTGGGTTCCGCATGAGGCTAATTAATGAACTATCATCCCCTGTTGGGGACCCAGATGTTCTTCACTGATAAACTCCAAGTCCTTTGCTCTTTTACTGCTGTCCTCTTCCAAGTCACAAGGCTCAAATGTTTACTGTTAGGAAACTTCTCTCCCCAGCCTAGTGTTTGAAAGGGGCTGAAGCAGGCCCCAAAAAATAAAGTGGAGGGAAAGCCCTCCAGACCTTGAGAAGTTTGCTGGTCTATAGTGCAGCGCACTCAGCGAGTAATCAATTCTTGTTATATGTTAATAGCTTCCTGCCAAGTGAGTCATCTTGATGTTCATTAGTTTACCCTGGAACTGCTTTTGGTTTTAGAATAGCTTTTAGTGAAAAATAAAGTTAGTTTCAGTCTAATAGAAAGCTGAAAAACTATTCATCGGGTCTGACAATATGTTTAAAAAAAAAAGAATATGATGTCTTAGTGGCTACTCTGATTTCCGTGGTGTTTTGTTCAGCTGTCAGAAGAGAGCTGCGGCTTATTAAAACTTCTGACGTTGTCTTTTCCAAATTGCAACCTCTGGTAGGGGACAGCACATCATTTTTTGAACCTCTTCACTCAGTGAATGTAATTATACCTCTAAGAGATTTTTTTTTTTCCCCTGACCAAACGGAACAGAGAGTAGAACATGAATGACGTGAACAAGATGTGCCAAAGATGGGCCATCAAGAATACAGGGGTTGCGTTTGCTCAGAGCAACAGCATAACCAAGGTATGAAAAAGTACGAAGTGCCGTCTCATCGAGGCACATGGTTCGTCACTGCTGTAATTCTTCAGGTGAAAACCGGACCCCAAAGGCTAGCACATCCCCTTACGGTAAACCGGAATGATCTCGGCGGGTACCGCGGGCCGTTCCCGCGGCCTTGCAGCCGCAAGGCTACCAATCCCCTTACGGTAAACCGGAATGATCTCGGCGGGTACCGCGGGCCGTTCCCGCGGCCTTGCAGCCGCCGGCGGGGGCCTGGAGCCGCGCGGGGGGCC
>NW_008795252.1:7792192-7813916 GCF_000699145.1 Aptenodytes forsteri
CTGGCGGGCCCCCAGCGGGCGCGGTCGGCGAAACGGTCCAGCAAGTTACAGTCAGAGGCTACCCGACTGATGCAGGGGCGCTGAAGCACGTAACAAACAGCACGTATTGACCAATTTTCACGGGTGACCCTGTCTGGAGCGGGAAGTTGGACTAGATTACCTGAATTATACGATGCTAAAACCACAGGAAGCACCGAGTCAGGGAAAAAAGGCGTCCCTTTGTGTGAGATTAATTTTGGTCTGCGTTGGCTTTCAGTAGGCTTGCAGTTGCCTCAGTCTGCACAATTTAACTGGACTTCTAATTTTCAGATTCTGATGCGTACACTGCACTACTGAGACTTCAGCCTTAGGTTGGGTTTGGTCCCTGAAGCCTCGCCTCCCCGTTTTGCTGTGCTCTCAGTAGAGCAGCTAGCCCCAAACCAACTTTTGTGTAGGCTTGCAACAAATGACACTTTCTGTGTGCTTTTTGGGGAACCTAGACCCTTATACAATGAAATGACACTTTTCCCCATTTTAATCTTATATTGCTAAGTGTTTTATTATTGATATAGAAATGATCGTTGTTTATTCAAATCAGTTTATGATAAGTTTTTCAAACAAGTTCATGAACTACTCTCATGCCTCTATGTGAAATACTGTTCATTTTAAGGAGTTCTGTTTTCATTACTGGGAAAAATAAATAGCTTATGGAAACTTCATCGATTCTGTGATTGTAACAGCTTTTCCCCTCTGCCTCCCTGGACTTGTAAACTTCTGTTTTCATAACCTTTAGTGATGACATTACACGGCACTGCACTTCCCCTAATTGCTTCCTTGTTTGATAAACATCCATTTTTAAACAATTTGGTAGTCACTCATTATATGTAAATCCTATTATGCTGCTAACCACCTTTTTTACTTTTCAGCAAGGTCTTTTAACCTTGGCTCTACATTTCTGCAGAAAGACTGCCCTAAAGAAAGATAGTACTCTAAATGAAGACCTATACCCTTGCTTTACATGCAGTCCTTAAATTTCTTTGCATATTATTATTTGCTTTTCAGCTCTTATGGGTCAACTTTTCTCGTGTTGTTAGTTACATGAATGAACTCATGTGCCATCTAGGTTGGTGGATGAAGGACAGGCTAAAGATGTGAAATACAGATTGATGCAGGCTTTTGACCCGGCCCAGATATAGTGACTCTTTGGAGCTGGGTACATTTATTGATTCCTCAAACTGTTTCTTATTTCTTAGTGTATTTTATGTATTTGGTTTGACTGTGTGCTATGGGAGGGGAAAAAAAGAAATTGCTCACTTCTCTGGATTCATGCCATTGTTTCGTCCAGTTCAGTAGCGCGTTTAAATGAACCCATTGTATCTGAAAGATGATATTATGTGTTGGATTTGGTTTTTTAATGTTTCTGGGCAACCAAATATCAT
The DNA here is from genome assembly GCF_000699145.1 of Aptenodytes forsteri. Taxonomy (NCBI): domain Eukaryota; kingdom Metazoa; phylum Chordata; class Aves; order Sphenisciformes; family Spheniscidae; genus Aptenodytes; species Aptenodytes forsteri. Next base: position 7,793,611 of record NW_008795252.1, read on the forward strand.
AAGGCTTTTTCATCCAATCACTACCCATAAATTATTCTAAACACCTTGAAACACTAGAGCCTGTAGAATGTTGCCTAGCTAACCCTTCTCTGTTGTGGTTCACTTTGCTGTTTATCTCCATTTACCTGATTGGAATCAGGAGGAACTGTTTGCTTCTTACAGAAAGAAAGATCAGTAAATGTTTCTGCATCTGTTTTGTAAAATTTGGAATTTTCAAAGTCTAAAATTTGGCTTAAAATAGTTAGATATTTCCTCCTTACCTATAAGATAAATGAAGCTTTCTTAAGAGGCTTAATTTTTCTCATTAATGGAGAAGGAAAAAAAAAATAATCTGCAAGTATTAAAGAAAGTCAACAGTGTTTTCATGCTGCCAGAAACCGATCTCAGTGTTTAAACTGCACTCAAAGTCTAATTGCAGATTTCCTAGAGAGATCTGTACTTGCTAGTTGTCTTTGATGTCTTTTTAACTAGTGATTCTCAATAGACGTCATTGATTCATCTGAACTATTTAGAGGTAAAGCAAAGATAAGAAACCATTTTTTGATTAGTGGATCTTTTCCTTGTAGAAGCTCATTGGTTAATATTCTAGCTAAATGGAAGCGTATTGCTTTCAAGACATCCTAAAAAATAAAAGCCAATGCTTTAAACTTAGGTATCTATCATATGATAATTAAATCCATATTTTGGTGCCTGTATAAGCTGATTGATTGATTTCCTTTGCTGCAGCTCCTTATTCATATCAGTGGGATCAGAGGGCCCTCAGGAATTCAGAGAGACATTCCTTTGTTTAAGTCTTATTGTCTTTTATACAAGTAGAATTGAAAGCCCTTTATATTTTTTTATGAGCTGAAACTAACCTTATTTATTGCATATACTCTGTGCTGCTAACAAGATTTTAGAGAACTTTCTGTTTCTATGGCTGGATGAGCTTTTTAGGAAATCAACCACATACATGCAGATGGGTCTCCTGACACCTTCTTCGGAGCACTCCTGCGTGCTGTCTTTCCTACCCCTACACACGTTCAGTGCAGGCTATTGCATTTCACAGTTATTTGTATTCTGCTCGTGCGATTGTAGAAACATTCATCCTGCATCAGTTCCGCAGGGTTAGGATTGGTCTTAAAATGCTTAGGAACGGTGTGTTTGATTGTGGATTGGTCCTGGCAATAACCTTGCACATACATGAAACTGTGTTGAGAAATCCTTTGTGATGCTGGGAAAATAAGAAGTAGTACCCCTTACTGAACAACAGTTGGTCTTGCAGAATTTCCAAATGTTTTGCTGTCTTTGCCGTGCGTTGTCCCACGCTCTCACAAGAGAATAATTCAACATGAGAGTACATTCTCTACTTATTCCTACACAAGGCGTAAGTAAGCAGATACCCTGCAATTTTCCCTATTCTGTTTTGGTTTCAGCTTGTTACTGTTCTGCCATCCTGAAATTGCTGAGGGAGAAAGCACAGTCAGGGTTGGAGGACATTGTCACTGGGCAATCATATTGTTTTCTGTCTACATTTCTCTAACTGGAGTATTATAGTTATTTACTTCAACAAAAATTTCTGTGCATAAAATTTAAAATATGTGCTTACATACAGTAACTTCCTTAGCTAGGAAATTGTGTGCTGCAACACAGGAGATAGATATTAATTAAAAAGTTTATACTGCGTTTTCCCAGGCCTGCAGAATAACTTATTAAACTCTCATAAAATAGTAACTACTCTTGTTGTTTAATAGACATGCATGACGTTAAAAACGTAGTTTTTTCCCCCTGAAGCAATGATTTGTGCTTACCCTTGTTTCCATGAAATATCTAGTCAAAATTCAAAAATGTTTCAATGCACTTTTTTGACTTAAGCTTAGAGCATTGTATCAACGCAACCCTGGCGTACATGGTTTGGTATACTTAGCTTTTTCTCTTCTGCTCAGACTTGGAGCAGATTAAGAAAGGAACAGGGAAAAAGTGGAGGATGGGCAAAACCTTCAGAAGCAGCGTCTGAAAGTTAGGTCTCTAAGCCCAAAAGATGAGGGGTTGCCGCTAAGCATTCAGCATAGTACGATATTAAATAACCACTGGAATGCCTGGTGTGTCTGAAGTCTTTCTGCCATAGAGTGCCAGTGAACCGGGAGGTGAATTGCTGCCTGGTGTGTAAACGCTGTACAGCGCAAGCACGTAAGTCTGAATCAGTTGAAATCTAAGTGGGAGGGTGTTGCGTACCTATCTGTGGAGGTGCTGGCAAAGCAGAGCAGGGCTGAGAATCCCACCCAATGGATGTTGTTTTCCTCTAAACTCGGCATGGCATAAGACAATGTCAGATGGTCAAGTAAAAGGAAGGATTTGCTGAGTGTTTCTGTGGCTGTAGGCAGAGTTTAGTGATTCGACCTACGAATCGAAGTTTATCCTTGTTACCACACAGGATTAAAAAAAAAAAAAAAATCAAGTGAGTTATTCAAGTGTATGAGAAGGTGTTTAGGGAAGCCAACACAGGCAATTATTTACAAATTCTGGTCAAGCTGTTTTTCAAGAAATTTGTACGTTATTTTTGCATTTTGTACAGTTTACATGGGACTGGGTTGCTCCATGGAACATCTGAATGCAGCTATTTGGAAGGAAGCTTAAGTCCTTCTTGAGGCCTCCCAGTTCTGGAAATGTTTGAAGCTATAACATCTTCCAGAATGAGAGACACCTTCCTCACCCCCAGTAGGTTGAGTTACTTTTTCTAATTAGTTATGAAACAGTAATTCCTTTTTCTCATTTTTAATCCAACGTTTGGGGTCCTAGTACATTGCAGGCCATAAAGTTTGGATCCAGAAATCTTCCAGAACTTTGGAATTTCCCACCCATTAATGTCTCCTTGTCTTATATGTCACATAAAATAGAAGCATTCCCTTCACATTCCCAGAGCATTCATTGTTTAAAATACTGTTTATGATATCATCAATAGTCTGTTTTCTAAAATAAACCGTTACACTCTCCAAACGTGAATTTTTTTCATAATCCCCACACTGTGCTACCCTGGCTGTATGAAGGCCGATTCCATTGAATTAAATGCCACAGCAGCAATTTGAAATCTTCTTTTAATTCACGGCAAGTACTCACTTGCAGTGACTTCATGCTGGGTGGAAAGCTATTAGAGAGCACACTGTTTTGAAGTTCCTACTTAGAAGTACAGCTTGAACTAAAAGTGACTGCCAGCTAGTTACTGGTAGTCCGTGTTTTTTGTGAATATGCAGGTATGTTGCAAAGCGTTCTCTCTTTTGTGTGTGGTTGCTCTGCAGTTAATATCCCAGGTATCCTTTTGGATATAAGAGGGTTTCCCGCAGCCGCAGAGCAATGCGTTCAGTCTCCTAAGCGGTCTTTTGCAGTCCTGTGTCCCCGTATAAATATTTAATGAGATACTAATCTCATGAAGAACAACACTGCCTGAAGTACGTATTTGTGAAGAGCACAAAATTTACAAGAGCTTGAATGTTTAATTCCACTTCAACCCTTGATAAAGACACTGCTGTCATGACTGAGACATGCTCGCATGGTACTACAGAGAAGCTTGCCCCACCCGGACCACTTCTCTTTTGTGGAAGCGGTGAGCTTCAGGTTGCAAAATTTGTTAGTTGGCAGTGCCTCTGTGGAGCAAGGAAACTATTGAAAAAAAGAAACTGAGGAAGGTAGCTGGAGATTCATTTTAAGATCTCTTTCTTATGTCCTAGAGGGATTTCATAGTCAGTCACTGTCACAGTTTCTTCCTGTAATAATTGCTTTGTAATCAAATATTGGGGTTTGGTAGTATCTGAGTCCAGAATTTGAAAACCCGTGCTCAGCTTATTTATTGATATTCATAATCAGCATACACAAAGAGGCAGCGTGCTACGTACCTGGGATCAGTCTGGCAGGGCCTCCATTCTCATCTGTTCCACAGAATGTAAGTATGCTTATACCTATCCTCTGTTTTGTGACAGCATCACCATAGAGGCAAGGTTTTTGGCTTGCTTCTTGCTTAACATTTCACACATTTTTTCACGTATTAGTGGAATATAGAGAATTTTGTACGAGTTATAGCTAACACACACGTTTAGCAAGTCTCAGTGGAACACACATTGTGATTCTGACAGATTTTGCACATGCGAAATACAGCTTTGAACGGTTTCACTAATGTGCTTTTGTAATACAGCTTTGCGTGAACACAAAACAATTTAGGAATTCCATGGCATTCGGTAAACCTGCCAGTAAAGTATCAATGTGGTTTCTTAATATGTTACAATGCATGTATCTCCCAGCCCACAACATTCGCTCAAGATTTATGACATGGAAAAGATTTTTCTCCCTTTCCAGCACTCATACACAGACACTTTCATTCTAATCCATGTTTCTTCTGTTTCTCTATACAAAAGTGAGTTCTAAATAATTGTCAAAATTTTAGATGCATTTCAAACTTTGTGCAGTTACTTCAGTTAGTAACTACAAACAGAAAGGCCAGGCTGAGAATAGGTGTATGATAGAAAATGTCTGAAGTTATGAATTACTACATGCAAGACCTTTTAGATAACCGTGTACCCAATTTTAAAGGAAACCTTCTGGAAAAAAAAGTCCATCTTTTATTTTTCAAAATTTTCAGTTTTCACTAAAAAAAAAAACCCAAACCCTAACCCTAAGCATTTTTTGGTGAAAACAGTTGTTTTCCCAAGAAAATAACAATTACTTCTAAAGGATAGGGAGAAGAACGTCAGCTGTCTCGCTGTAGAGGCATAGTGTGGGAGGTGGGCTGAAAAGTCCTCTCTCTTTTAGGAGCAGCAGCTCCTCCTGACCTCTGTGATGTTCATTATCTTGCCATCAGTAGTTTCTCCTTGCTCTGGGCCCCTGTGCCCGGGTCAGGGCAGGACTGGAGCAGTTTGGTGGAGAGGAGCGAGTGAAATGCAGGGAACCACAGCCACCCTCCACATTCCCCTATAGCGAATACGCCGTCCCTGACATTAATGTTTTTTGGAGCCGGTTGCCACCAAGCTGTCATGTCTTGACAGCTCTGTAGGAGGAACAAAAGGCCCATCAGAGCGAAGATGATTTGTAAACAATGAAGAAGGAGCATTTGCCACCCCGCCATGTCTGACAGTGTAAAGACCAACGCCACGTTACCTGTGGCTGACAGACAGAGAGCTATCCTTTAAAGTGTCAGCTGCTTCCTTATGCAAAGGTGCAAGAAAATGTTCTGTTAAGAGCTGAATTTGGCTTCTCGTTAACTCTCGGGGTTTCGCTGTCAACGCCCTTTTCGTCAGGATGCTGCCTTCTCAAAAGGGACAGTAATATCACAGCATCTCTTGCAAATCCAAAATGCTTATTTAAAAAACTGTTTTATTCTAATTTATGTTCTCAGTGTTTTCAATGTTTTTGACATCTTCAGCATTAAATCAGAGGCTGAATACTGTAATTTTTCCTGTTTTCCCAGTAAGAACTTGGTTGCTGATTAAAGTCTTTGGCAGGGAGTGGGCAAAAATTAATGCATTAACAACCTAACAATGAAGTCAAAGTGAATTAGAGTAGCATTATCTAAAATAAATTATGTTTTGTTAGTACTGTGTAATGTTCTTTTAACTGATGACAATGATTTGATGAAACTAATCAGTGAATTGCTGGATGGATGCTTTGTTAAATTAGTCCCATATTCAATTGGGAGTCTTTAATCTATTGCTTTGTGTTCTTATTTGTCATTGAATTCACAGGGGCATGTGCAGGTTCGTCTTTCATTTACATGAATATGAACTAGAACATCTTCACTGATTATCAGTGGAGTTTCTTTGTATTAAACTAGGGAAAATGAGACAATGGGGCCTTTCTGTCTTTGGTTTTGTTTGGAGATGCCTTTTAAAAACCACCTTACATAATCCTTTTTAAAATTGTTTGAAACTTACTTTTAAAGGGAATTTATCCCGCTTACTTCCAATATGCAAGGTGTTTTTAGTTAACATTATTTGCAAATCCTATGGTAATGATTGCTTAAAAATGGAGGTGAGTTGGTAATTTATTTTTACATTTTCTCTATTACAGTAGATGAACTGATGTTGCGATATTTTTTTCTGGTCCACCCACAAGACTCTGGCTGTTGATTAACATTTTATGAATGAAGAAAATAACAAATGTGTTGACAATGAAAATAACAAAGTTTCAGGAAGCTAATATTAATGGAAATGCTCTTGTTACAACTTTACAGTCCAAAGCCAGCATTTTTCAGGCCAGCTTACAATTCTAAGGAGAAAAACAACTGAGCTTCCCGTGAGCATTTAGCAAAAATGACAGCTGGGTCCTCACAATGTGAGAACTTATATGCTGTTAACTATGAACTGACAATTTGCGTAGCAAAGAGTTGCTCTGTGGGAGGTAAAGAAGGAAAGCATGAGAAGGTTTTTGTAAGTCCTGTGAAACATATTTTGCCGGTAATAGAAACCTAGAAGCAAACTTGGGTTTGCTATATAGTATTATCTCCAAATAGCACCATCACCTTAAAAATATAACACTCTTGATTGAAAATTGCCTCGTACTGAAATTACAAGTAATGCCCAAGTCTATTTTACAAAAAAGTAAACCAGGTTTAATTCCGGAGCAAGTTGTAGCATTCTTCTAACCCTTCAACCCCAACATAACATTCAAAAAATCTGAAGGCAGATCACCCACACCATGAAGATAGCATAAGATCACTTGGCATGAGGAAACAAATCATTATTGGAGTCCATCTTTGATGTTTTTTACCCTTAGAGGAAAAAAAATAAGTCCAGGTTTTGATAATTAATTAAATATTAAATTCAACCTTACATCCACAGCGCGTACCCTGCCGAGGCAGCAGTAGGAACAGCTAGATGATGCAGGGAAACATCCTGAAAGCCCAGTAGCGATGTGGAAAGCTAGTAAGCTGAGTAGTTCTACTGCGTGTTAGGGCTGGAACTACCTTTTGGTTAATTGTGTTGCAATTTTGCTTAAGCTGTTTGCACCTCCTATTTTGGGCAGCCCAAAGGAAGGAATGAGCTGAATGCTTATGGGAAGTCACAGAATGAAGCCCACAGCATTTTTGCTTTGAAGAGCCTCTAAGTGCCTTTATCTCTGCTATCTGCCCCATGAGCATCCTTTGGATGTGGAGAGGAGGGAAGCGTGCCACCGCACTAACGTCCTGCAGCGGGTTGGGTATGCTGCTGCTAACTAGATTACAGGATGGCGATTTCCTAACAATTTAAAAGCCCAGGAGCCTGTTCCTTTGAAAGAGGGAAAAGAGAAATGCCTTTTGTAGAGAGAAAAAGGAGCCATATATTTCGTAGTCGCTTATGGGCAATACTTGAGTTTGACTTGTATGATTTGTGTATGACCAGGCAGTTTGTTTGGACAAAGAGGCTCAGGGCAGAGTTCCTGAAATGCCCCTGCAGTCTCAGCAATAATACAGACCTGTGATTTAAATGTTTGAAGAAAAGTCATGTGCAAGATAACAAATGCAGCTTTCTCCCAGGTCATCCTAAGCAATTGCTCTTCATTAAGCTCAAAGCAGCTGAAATCCCACCAAGCAGCAGGGGCACTTAATCCTTAGGCCTTTACAACCCGCCACTCCCCGTTATGGTACTGGAACTAGGTCTTTTGCATAATGTCTGTAGGAAGTTTGTAAGTATGGTTTTCTGGAAAATGCATCTGTTGAACATTTTAAGCTAAACGCGGGCGTGTAGACTCTGTCCGCTGTCTATGCCATGTCCTCAATTTTCAGTACTTTGCTGGGGGAGGCAAAAGCTTCTGTGGGCTCTTGTGGGCATGGTGGCTTTTCACAGAGAACTGTGTTCAGCCTGGTTTTCCTCCTATGTCCACAGAGCGAGTGGATTTCTTCGCAGGTTAGGCAGAAGGACAACCACCATGGTTATTTTATCTGCTCCTTCTACTTTCCTCTGGCTCCCTCAAACCGCCCTGGCAGCCCTGATCTTGTTCTTTTGTTTCTTGGACTCTCTAAAGGACAAAAGTTTTGAAGCTTCACATGCTTTTGGAAACAAAAGTATGTATGCAAAAGACAACTAATATTATAACCTTTGAGCATAACAGGATATAAGCCTCCCTTGAAGGACAGCAAGTCACCTCAAGCAATGTCAAAGGCTGTTTGCAACTCACAGAATTTCGAAGCATTTAGTAACTCCTAAATGTTTATTTTGGGGGTCTAAAGCCACTCAACATGTACTAAAGCCACATAATTTATGTGACAGAGTATCCACAACTCTGAAAAGCAGGAGTTAATGGCTGCTGCCTTTGTCTGTGATTTGTCACAGCCTTGCCTTTGCATAACTAGCTCTCTTGGAAGGAGCTTTGATATATCTTGAATAAGAAAGGTACTGTTATTTATAAAACACACCTCTTCTACATTTCCTCTGATTCCCCTCCCCCTCGCTTTACTGAGCATGTGAGCTCTCATTTGGTCAGGGTCACCTCAGAGATGAGATGTCCTTTGAATTTCAAGATATGCTCCTAGTTCAATAACTGTGTAAATTAGAAAAATGTTCTTGAGAAGGCAGATGCAGGACAAGAATGCAGCTGCATACTTAATATTGCTCCACCATGCTATCACTGGGTGCTTAACGGTGGCTGGGCCTCAGGAAACTAAAATTTATTTTTCTGCTTTAGCATATCTTAATCCAGAGTTAGGATAAGCAAAATGCTTTAATGTTTTTCATTAGAAAGCAGGTTGTGGCTTTATACTAGCTGAATAGACTCTAGTTTTCTGAGAAAGGAAGATAAAGCAAATAAATCTAAGGAAGAAAAGAAATAAGACATTAGAAATAAGTCCTAACAAATACGTAGTTTGTGCTATAACGCCGGGTCTGTTTTCTGGACCATGTACACCATCGTAATGCCTGGTGAATACATGATGCAATGTTAGACATTGCTCTGTACATGTAAGTGAGGACAAGTGCTGCCACGGTTCTACCTTGTCCTTCCAGAGAGGAGAATTGTTTTGCGATGCTGCATCCTGTCAGCATGGCATTTGCAGTCTCGGAGGCCTGTGCAGTAACTTCTGTCTCTACTGCAAAGTCAGGTTTTGACAGGTTTGATAAATGAAACATCCCTACACATTGCATGAAGAGAATATTAACTCTCGTATTGTAGACAAATTCCATTCTGTAACTAAATCACACTGCTTTAAATTCACATCTTTTCACCACCTTTTTTTTTTTTTTTTTTTTTTTTTTTTTAATATGCTGGGCTGCACTGATGCACTGTGTGCTGTTTAAATGGCTGTCCCAACCTCACTAAAGGTGAATGGCTTGGGGCTGATGGGAAGGTGTCCCACCCGTAGTTTTGTGATCCTCTGGAATGAATAAGACTATACAGATCTAATATCTTACTGTGTTTGATGCATAAGATAGCGCGACAATTTGACCTTGCGCTTTAACGCCCTGCTAAGCTGCTACAAGAGCTGCTTAGTTAAAATGGTCCCTTTCTAATTTTAATCTATGCTGTGTCTGGGCAGCTGAGTGTTTAAGGAGCTGCTCTCAAGCTCTAAATATCTTTGCCTAAGGCTTCAGAGTGACCCGTCCCAGTGACACAACCATGGAGGGAGCCAGGGTGACTTCTGATTCCCAGTGCCCTTCTGTCATCACCTTGCTCCCCCTTCCTTTTTTTGCCTTTGCCTTTGCCTTTGCTTTTCCTTCCTGCCTTTTCCTTCCCTTTCCTTCCTTCCCTCCCTCCCCAGAGCTGTGTCTTGTATATCAGCTCAGGAAGGTCACTTTCATGGATTTTTTTTTTTTTTTTTCCTTTTTTTCCTGGTTGTCTTTTTCCCCGGTGTCCTTGCGGCTTGGCTAGAAGGCTCATTCTGACCTGACCGTCTGGCTTGGTCAGTATCTGCATCAGGACTTCAGGCAGTTTTCGTTTTGCAGAGATGTTGTTATCTTCTGTATCACGTTTGTTGTGTCCTGGTTTGGGGAGTGGGGATAAGACCTGTCCTATGTCTACTTACCAGCTAATTTATGTACTTCCCCCCCACCCCAGCTCCTAGTTCTCCCTTTTCTTTCATCACTTTGAGTCCTGCCAGCTCCCCGGGTTCTCCAGGAGCGGCTGCTACAAAGATGCGTGTGTTCTCCTCTGTAAAACCGGTCCTTGTTTTGTGTTGCTAGGCTACTCCCTTCCAGCTGCCCCTGAAGAAATGCTCCGTGGTGGGAAACGGTGGGATCCTGAAAAAGAGCGGCTGCGGCAAACAAATAGATCAAGCCGATTTTGTCATGCGGTAAGACAGAAACCTCAATGACACATTGTCTCCCCTTCCCCCTGCTAAGTCTTGGACTTTTCAAAGCTATTCAGTTGTGATTAATCAATTATAATTTGCCTTGTTCCCCCCTCTCCCCCCTTTGCAGGATGCTTTACACAAGTGATTTGGGTAAAAGTGTGAGGAGAGGCAAAAAAGAGTTTTGACTGGCTTCAGCAAATGTGTGTGTAGTGTGGGGGCAATCTGCTGATGGATGGGTTAGGATCGTGACAGACTGCGCAGTGTCACAGAGGGCTACTGAAGAGCTGCTTTTCTCTTTACTTATGCAAAGTTAGGCAGGGTCTCATCCTGCACTGTGCTCCGTCCTCTGCAACTCTAAATGCCGTCATATGCAATCCATTGAACTCAATTATGGGGCAAGGCCTAAGAAATAAGTTGGAACAAGCTTATTTCTGTGTTTTTCATCCCTCAAGACTGATTTCTGGCTGACCTGTCTGAGGAAAGGCCAAACCTCTTTCCTTGATGGAGGGTTTTTGGGATTCCTCGCATTTCCCTCCAGCCTTCCTGAAGTTGTAAGAACCTGTCAGGAGGAATGTTGAACCAGCTACTGCTTCCATGATTGAATTTGGCACTTTCTAGGTCTGCATTCTTTAAGGAAGAAAGTCAGAAATTAGTTCCTCCCTGTTAAACATGAAGGCGAAAACCGTTGTGAGGGAGAAGCTGGAGGAATGCTCCCAAAGAGATGAGAAATGGAGTTTCTTTGGGTTTTGAGATGCTTGCATAATGAACGCCCACTTTAGCAAGTCTCCTTATTAGATCCTGATGGCTGCTTATACAACCATACAAATTTGCTGCAAGCCAAACAGTATTACTGTAATTTCTAGTTTGCATCTCAAAAACCAAAAAATGCCTTCAATGTTAAAGCAAAGAAATACAACAAACTAAAGGCAAAAGGAAACGTATACTTAGAGCATTCACAGAAGAGATGATGTAAGGCACAGGGAGAGAAAGGCAGTGTGCTGATTGCCATTACTGCAAAACTCCTTAGGTGTTCCACAGACCAAATACAAGAAACTGCAGGGTATATATCGTGGTAATATCTAGATTCAATGGGAAATTTAAATGCTGTAGGAGCAATCAGTTACAAAAACAACAGAAGCTTTTTTTGAAAGAACAGCAGTTGTTGTAGCTTGATCAGAAAAATCCTTTTCTCTCCAGGGAGGGTAAAGCAACCATTATCTGCACAGAACTTATTCTGAATTGGAAATAAGTGATAGGGAAAATCCTGCAAAAATCCCAGTAGCTGCCTGCAGGCTGTCTTGTATTAGTAATGTGCAGCCATATTTACGGAAAATGTTTCGGTTCTTTTGGGTTAGATGCTAATATACCACTGGGAGAAAATATTTTTATAGCAGGTGGAAGATAGGATTTAGTTGATCTTTTCTAAATCTGTTTTCTATAATCTGAGAGCTGAGAGAGAAAGAGCACAATAGTGACTTGCGTCACTAAAACATTTCATTTTTGTTAAAGAAATTTGTGTATTATCTTTAAAGTATTTCCGCAGTGTGAAATATCATGCCGGGTTTTGCCCTTGTTCTTTTCTTCCATTCACATGTTTTTTGATTTCACTTACGTGTATTTCCATAAACTCTGTCATATGACTGCAGCCATCTTCTTTGATATATTGTAATCACTCAGGTTAATTAATGAGTTTAAACTCATCTCGTTGCTGAGCGTCTTCTACGCACACAGTTGTACCAACATAGAGATTAAAAGAGCAGCAGTTTTCAGCCCCTAAGGCATAGCACACTGCATCTGCAATGAAAAAGGTGCATGGCATATGGTCTACATGTTTAGGTAGCGCGGTTATAATAGGCTCTTCTTCTGATACCTGGCTGGCTTTCGAGTTTGTAATCCTTATTTCTAAGAAAAAATTTTGATTTCCCCTCTCCCTTCCTGCTAACGTTTTAAGAGAGAAGTGTTGGGTACTAAACCCTAAGCAATGTTTTTATGTGTATTTTGATAGAGGACACGTTTTCTTGGCATTAGATTTTGAAGAAATATTTCTGCATCTCACAATTCTTCCTTTCCCCCAACCACTTTCCATGGCTCTGCTGTGGTTTGCACGTCTCCCAGGGAGAGGGTTTCTCTCTGCAAAATAGCAGGGGATCGCAGGGAGTTTTCCAAGCTGTTTGCCAGTGAATTTATTCCAAAACTAGAAGCAACTTGTCACTATTTCAAGTTGACTAGTGGCTGTCCCGGTTCGGGGAGGCCAAGCTGTTATCTTTTAATCACGCTGTGCCGTGCCATCTAGCCATACCAGCCCAGGTGGAGCTGGGGAGGTTAAATGTGGTGGCACTTTGGGGTTTGTAGACAAGTCCAGAGAAACATGGCTTTCAGCTGCCTTATGCAATTATTGTGTTGATGCTAGCCAAGGTGCCACAAAGGAATAAAAGTGGATGTTTGCAATTACATATTAAATTCATATTAGTCCCTAGTGTTTAGTATATGTGCATATATAACATCCTAAAATAGCTAGATAATCACATAGCACCTACCAAATGCACATGCCATTGCTCAGCCAAGTTGCCTGGATTCTCTGCACCTGTGGGACATGGACTTCTGTCTTGGCCAAACCCAGAAGAGCCGTTTCTGCCTGGTGCAGGTTGAAGGATCCCTCTCATTTGACCCTTGCAGCTGTTAATTGAAGAGATGTTTCTTAGGATGTATCTTTTGTTTCTTGGTGTGTTCCTCACCTTCACAACACTCAGCGCTCTGCTGACCTGGTCAACAAAATAATCTGAAAGGCCAAGAAGTTTCTGTCAATCAACTGGTTTCTTGCTGAGTTTCCTCTGGATACTCAGGCCATTTCTTAATATTTCATGCAGAACAAACTAGGAATGAGACTTACTGATGAAAGGAATCAGATGTGTTTAAATAATGCACCTGGGACTGGCTTGTGAAAGAAATTTCATTATTGAGATGGTAAGATGATAAAAACTAGGGAGAGATCTTGGTCCTTCATAGTGCTTTTAAATAAACTTCAACCCAAAATGGCTTCTTAAAAGCTGCGGGATGTTTTGCATTAACAAACATTGCAGGGCGTATACCGTGTGCACGCTAGTGCCCTCTCCGGGCACTGACATTGCACAAAACCGTAACACGTGGAGGTGCGGCCGGGAATTTGTGCAGCCTCGTTTGCTGCACTCTGCTGTCGCAAGCGCCTGGATCCCTTCTCCAAATGCTGCAGAGGTCAGTGAAAATGCTAACGGAGGCAGCGACTGCTGTGGAAGCAAGGGCTTTCCTTGTGAGGAGACTGATTTTCCCAGCGTGGCAGAAGAGTATGGCAACCTGTAGTGCAAGAGCACAACAGTTTCTGCAGTGGCCCCTGGAAACTGCCGTAAAAACTGAACCGTAGCTCACTTCCCCAGCTCCCACCTCTCACTAGTGTAGGAAATGGGCCTCTGAATTATTAAGATAAAAAAATTGGATAAGCAACTCGTTGTTGTTGGATTCAAGGGCTTCATGACTGAGGCCAGCTGCCTGGAGGACGCATGCAGAAAAAGTGGAGTGCTGCAGAGAGTTTCATGGAGAAGACAGTGAGAAAAATGACGTAGCTCTTCACAGGCGTAAGACGTGCAGCAAAGGAAACCACGTCTTCCTGGTACCGAGAGAAGTTACGAACATGAAACAACTCCTCTCTGCGCCGCTGCTTGCCCTTTTCCAGTGCTGGGGCCTCGTCCTCTGTGGGGGTGGTTGTCTGCAGAGCTTAAAGCAACCAGGGGCTGTTTGACCCCCTTCTTTAGGGTCAGCATTTGCTCAGCACGTGCTCTTGGTGGGAGCAGGAAGAGGCAGGAGCTGGCGCCTGAGCGTGCCCCTTGCCTTTCCTTACCTCGTGCACTGTCTCTGTGCTGCGCTTTTCCAGCGTGCTGCAGAAAACCAATGAAACCAGCATGTGCAAATGGGGATGTCTTGATTCAGTGGTTGAACTTAAAAATTGGAGGGCAAATTTGGTTATGGTAGAGCCACAAACTTTTTTTTTTAAAACCCCCAACAATCCTCCAAAACCCAACAACGTAAAAAACTAAAAGTCTTTTTCTGAAAAAATTTCAAATTCTACTTGTCTCTGAGAGTCCTGGTTTCATTTTTGCCTTTTAAGCATTAAAAATATTGTTCCTATCTTTGATTTAAAATGTTGGACAAATTTGAAATGAAAAATATTTTGACACCAATTTTTGGTGTAATTTCTATGTATTTGAGTAGATTTCTCTTGACTGTAACTTTTGGAGCAGTGCATAGGCTTGGATACTGTTTGAATGTATTTTCATCTTTATCTACTGCGCCTTCCTTCTTCTCCTAGATCTTTACTAGGGAGCATTTAGGACTGTTCATTGTTTGGAAGTTTATCTCTACTTCTGTTTTTTGGAGTCTTGGCTACCTGCTTTCCACAGTAAATTTGCTCAGTCGCTTTGTCTTTATTACGTTATCACCCCGCCCACCAGAACAAGACTGTGAGCAGAACTGAGATGCACATATTTAAATAGCCACTTAAAATTTTTCTCTGTGTTTTCTTGGTAAATTCTGTACGCTGAAGATACCCCGCAGTGTAATATGAAAAATGCCAGTCGCCCGTTGTTTGCAAGACGTCTAATGCTTGTAATACCACAGAGTGGTAACAGTCTGGAGCCTGGTACTGATAAACGAGACAGAACAGAGTGAAAAACAGAACTTTAAAAGAGTTTGGAAAAAAAAAGTCTTTGCTATTGATAATAATGGCCTCTTCCACAGCCTTTCAGCCTGTTGGAAATGCCAAGTCTATATGTCTTTGTTTTTGCTTAGTAGTTACATAAGATCATCTCTGCGAAAGGTTTTATTTCTACATTTCCCCACAATCTGGTACAAAAATGCCCTATTGTGCTTATAGGTGTGGTACAGTAGGGAACATTTGTAGCTTGGTCTAGTATTTATACAGCACTTTTACATTTTCTGTATAAACACCTGCAAACTTTCAGATTAAAAAAGACTGAGGTTGAAGCCTGCCAATCCTGAATGTCATTTAAAATCTTGACTGTCTTTCTGTGCACAGGTGCAACCTTCCTCCTCTATCCAGTGAATACAGCAAGGACGTTGGATCGAAAACCCAGCTGGTGACTGCAAATCCCAGTATAATTCAGAAAAGGTAGAGAGCATGTTGTTCCTTTTCTGGTCGGGAGAAACAAAAAGAAAAATGCTGCATCTGTTTTATAGATATTAGTGCATCAGAGTTACGTTCTTAACGATCTTCTGGAAAAGGATCTGGAAAAGTTGAAATAGGCAGTGGTTTGGTGTTACATGAAATAATTCAAGACTAAACCCCTGATCCTTTCACTGTAAGCAGGGAAACTAAGGGAGGCTGCCTTTTACAGAGTTATTTCTTCTGCCATACTCCCCTCAGTGCTCCCAGCTCCCTCCCTTTACCATGCGCTGGGCACGTGCCAGAGGTGCTTTGGCTGCTCCCAAGCCAGGCACGTACTGATGGGTGGCCCGAACTACTCTGCTGGTCAGGCCAGCTGGCTGCCGCATCCCACAGTTAATGAAGATGCTAATTTGGGTTTCTCTTTGCTTCACCACTGATAACCTCTGGGTCCTTACTGTCTTCGTATTACTTGTTTGATACTGACTTACAGGTACAAAAGTGGTTAGGATGAAACTGATTGGCAGGTTGTGATCATATACGCCTTGGGTTCTTAGGAAACTGGGACAGATTTTTGTTGTTTATTGGAGTTGGTTGAAATTTTCCAAATGTCAGTAGCTGATGAGAGAGGTGAAGAGGGAGGGGAGAAACAAAGTCAACGCCATCTCTCTGATTTTGCCTTCCTGAATTTTAATTGCTATGTAACTTGTTTATCACCCGGAATGAGGTAGGCTGTTCTCAGGCAGAACAAGATCTGGTAGTAACGTGCTATGTTCACTGAAAAACACAGAGAGAAGGCATAAACGAAGGGGTTGAACAGGAAATTATTAGGCATAAAGAAATGTATAATGCGGGTACTGGGAGGTGAACGATTATGAAAGGAAGCAAAACAGGGAAATCAAATGAATAATAGAAAGCCAGGTGTTTTAGAAGGAAGAAAGGCACAGACTTGGAAATGGATGTTTGATGGTATTGAAATGTAGTATTTTTCCTCTCTATCAGGAATTGAAGGGTTCTCTAGTTTTGTGTGTGGAAAAAATGACAGTCTTTGACAGAGTAGAAAAGAGAGGGCGAGCAAGAGAGAAATGGAGTAGTAATCAGCTTCAAGAGCTGATTCCAGGCAGAGAATATCTGAATAGGAGAAGGCACAGAAGTGCTTGTGAGATGAGATCAAAGCAAACCAAGCAGAATTGGCAGATGGCACCAGGTGCCAGGCGAGAAGATGGAGCTGCTCAGGACAGTGGACGTGAAGATAGGGAATCTGAAAATCCTGTAGGACGTAGATGGCTAATGAGGTTGATTTAAGAAGTGAGATGAAATGGCCAGAACATCCTGTCAAGGAAAGAAGATCAGTTTGGCCATGGCATTTTGGATAAAATGAAGAGGAGCAGTGTGAAACATGAAGCTTGCAAAAGATCTTACAGTTGTCAAGGCAGAGGATTATTAAACTCATGGATATTCATTTTGCAGCCTCCCCTCCATCAAGGCCTAGAGTGGAAAGCTCGCTGTACTTGTTATCTTTGAACAGAAGAAGAAAAGGAAAAAGAGTTTTAGTGATGCTACAGGGAGACTATGGAGCTACACTAGAGAGACTGTGGAGTAACCCAGCAAGAAGGGAGGGAAGGAGTGAGCAGATGGCTGAAGAAGCAGATGGAGAGAGTGAGACACTATTTTATGAGAGGGGCATGTCACAAGGAGAATTGGAGGGGGAGGGAAATGGGAAAAGAGATAGAGAGGAAGGAATAGACGGGGAACAGGAAACGGGGTTGTGTTCAATGTCAGTTTTCAAAGTGAGTGGACAATAACTGCGATGCAAGACCTTTGATGAGAAAGTCATGTGGGATGTATATGCATGTGTATTGATTAGGAGGAGATACACAACCAGTAACTGAGAATAACACAGAGAACAAATTCGTAGCGCTGAAAATTGGCAGAAACCTCCTCTGAGGCTTGGAGCTCTTGAGAGATCTGACACTTTGCTTCCTCTGCCTGGTCAGGAAGAGATTTTTTTTTTTTTAAATAATATTTTACTGATGTGTCCCGTATGCTGTCCAAACTCATTATTTTACCTCCTGTGTAAAGTTGGAAAAAAAGGTTAAATCTTGGAAGTTAAAATAGAAAAAAAGACTACTACTCTGTCAACAAATAATCAATTTCTATGGAAAGAAGCTTTTTAAGGAGTTAAGACTGCTTATAAGTTCAGACTTTCATGAAATTCAAGGACGTTCAGATTGGTGACTGATACGTATCTGTTTCGAAGCTATAAGTTAACTAGCTTCACATAATGGTATTATTCATTATCATTCTTCCCCTCTCCTCTTGTCCTTACTTTAAGTAGGTTGATATTGATGAGGCTTGACATATCAATTATCTCTCAAGTGTGTTATGGCAGATTTGGTCAATTGGTCCTGCAACACCATTCATGGCTTCTAAAAGATTTATCCTTACCAGATAATTTATGATGAGGCATGTTGGCTAGGGCAAAGTTTTCATACCAGGGATATGGAGGCAATTTTCTGTGTTGTTCTAAAACCAGAATTACTGCCTTTAGAAAACTAAATTGTTGGCAGTAATTATTGCAGAGTGATATCTGAGCTACCACTGTTTCCCTCTAGATTTACAGCCTTAGGATGGGAGAGTCAAGATTTTAATCTGGCCATACACTGACTTTAGAGATACCTTCTAAACATTGCCTTCTCCAAAACTTAGAGATCAAGTTCCTACTCCGTTTGCAGCAGGAAATGTGACTGTGCAGGTAGTATAGTTTTCACTTGTAAAATATTATGCTCAGTTCTCATTTGGGTTTGAAAAACAATGAGGAATTTCCCTACCCTAATGTTGCTCCATATAATACAGGAGTACTGACAATAGACGTATTATGATAGAAATTCTCCTGGCTGACTAAGAGGACGCATGATGACTGCCCCAGTTTCTTTTTTTGTCTAAAATATTTCACAGGCATCTCCCTTCAATTAATATTGGAACTCACAGTCCTTCGAGCCTGTGTAAAACTCCTTTTTCCACTTTGTATTCAAAACTTACTTCTCTGTCAAACCCTGGTTTGAGGTTGCAATTGGGATTGAAATGTTGCATAAAGCTACTCCTGGGGTCACTGCGACCTCTCCCACCCTCTACCTGTTGATGGACTGCAAAAAGGTTGGTATCTTTGATGTTTCCCGTTCATTCCCCTAGTCAGCTTGGCCTTATCTATAGGGAACCACTTTGTAGGCAGAAGATTATTCTATATTTGTCCTGGTTTCTATTTTCTTTCCGTGAGTAGCTGCTACCAGTCCCTGCTAGGAAAGAGGCAGTGCAGTAGCGAGGTCTGTGATGTGCCTACAGCCGTTCTTAGACTCTGGGAAAAACCAACAAGGTTATGTCATTTACATTGATTGTTTCTATATCCTGAACACTTGTCTACAGCTGTGGAGGAGGGACTAGTCAGTGGATCACACACGAACACAAAAATGCTTAAATAGGTAGTGATGATTTTTTGACCAATGGCACAAGATTTTGGCTAAGAAATGGAAAGAGTTACTATTTGGGATGTGGATATTATGTGTTTCTGAAGTCACTGGCTCTGGGCTGTTTAAGAGAAGCAAATTCTAGCAATTTCTTACCATCTTCAACAACTCTTGCAAATGTCATATAATAACACTCTTACCTTTTGTCTAAACTTTTCATTAAATCTGCAAACGAATGCTGTTTGCAGCAATCTTCCTTTCTAGTCACCACATCTGCTTACTCTGTCTAACCCATGCACACATATATCATCATTAAAGTGGATATAATAGTCCAAATAGATGGTTTCCCAGCATTCAGTAAGTTTCAGATCGACTGATGATTGTTGGTGAGTATTTTATCCATGAGCCGTGTGAGTGTTTCTGACCTGTGTAGAAATAATCTCATTAGAAAATGGCACGATGACTATGGTAGCATTCTTTATTCGCCATAATTCAGCATCAGTATAACTGACAGAAGCCCCCGAGGTATGTAACACATACCTCCCAACACTGTCTTTGAGACGTAATCTGATAATCGGTTGAATTGTGTGAAGCTTTTCCCCCTTCTCCTTTCAGGGTGCTGTATTTTCTCAGCGCTGATGGTGCTTGGGGGAGAGCAGGCAGCTGTGCAGCTGCTCTGGGGGCTGCTGCTCTCAGCTTGAGGAGCAGATGGCGAAGGGGGACTCGGGGTTGCTGCCCTCGCAACCCCCACTGTATGATGAGTAATTAGATCTGCTTCTTTCCCTAAGGGAAACCCCTCCCTGCCTCCTTCTCGCCTCTGAAGGCAGAGCTTAGACTCTTTTGCTACCTGAGCCCTCCATGCTGGAAAGCACATCAGTCCATGGCAGGGGCAGAGTGTGGACTGATGCTGCTGGTCTAGCAGGAGAGGAGAGACCTTCTGCTGAAGGGAAGAGCCAAGGTGCCCTTCCCCACCTCCGTCTCTCCTCTGCAGCTGCTTCGGCGCCGCACAGGTCCCCGAGAGCGGGAGCTTTGCGCACGCAGAGGCTGCAGAGCTGGGCTCTGAGGCAGAGCTCTGCTGCCCCTGTTTGATATCCTCTCCCCTCATCACGTAAATCCACTTGGATGAGGACCGGGTCATTCCTGTATGTGTTTAGGGCTTTGGAGGTTACCGTAATTAGATAAATTATGAAAATTTCTGTGAAATACCTGCACTGTCAGAGACAGGGTGAGGGTGTAGGCGATCCGTGTTTCTGCTACTACAGCGTTTCTACTAGAGCGTGCCTTATTGCTTTGAATACAGAAATAAGTGAAGGGTTAGCTGAGGTAATATCAATCTTCATTCTTCGAAATGTGGATATTTTTATTTAGGTTAAACCCCCTGGTTAACGGGGGAGGTCCCGGACTACTGCATGTGCGGAGGGGATCAGGCCCAGCCAGCACGGGTTCATGAGAGGCAGGAGGCAGG
>NW_008795252.1:7815448-7866233 GCF_000699145.1 Aptenodytes forsteri
CTTTACCAACCTTAATGATTCTATGATTCTATTTAGGTCTTTATAGTGGAGTCTCTCAACAGTTGTATAATATTGTCAGTGGAAATAGTCTGACTGAAACTTGGATAACCAGATTTAGGATCAGCCATTACACTTTGCAGCTCAGTATGAACTTCCATCACTGAATGTGAACATTTTTTTCAGTAAATTAATTCACTTTTTTGACAAGTTTTCTGCTGCATCCAGTTTCCTGCACTAAAGCAAGATGAAGGAATGAGACTAAAGGCTAACAAATGCAATAGTTCTGCCTCTGAGCTTTGAAATGTCAGTTAAATATCGCTGTTGTTTATTAGGTTCCCACAAAATTTGAGTGGGATTAAATTTGCTTTCCAGTTCTCCCTGTATCTTAGAGCCAACTACTAATCTTTCCTGGATTCAGTCCTGAAGATATCTTTGAATCCAATTGACTTAAGCCATTAAGAATAAAAAGATGGAACTGAGGCAATTATTTAATTTGATAAAAGCTTCCTTCACGTTTGATTAAATAAATGAACAATATTAAGCCTGTTGCTGACACTCATGAAAATGGTACACAAGAATTCCTCTTGACTATGTCTCCATGTAAAAATTATATATTCCGTTCCTAGGTAGTTACATTTTAATTTGGTAATTGCAAAAGATCAGAAAAAGAAAGAAAAAACCCCCCCACCCATAAAATAAGTTATTGAAGGAAAACCCCTCTTGCTCACCTTGTCCTTTCTTTAGGAGTCAGGTGATGAGAAGATCTTTCCTTGTAAAGTCATTTAATCACCAGATTTTAAATATTTCACATACAAGTTCTTTCATTCCTGGTATCTGAATATATCTCAGATTATTTCATTGAGAAGTATTCCAAAGTGATAAGAATCATTGTTTTCAGTCACATTGCAAAACTGCCCTTTTATGTTCTTCTGCAAGAGTCTGTGAACATCTATGCCAACAGCAAGGGGATAAAATTTCTGGGAAGCACTTCTTTAGAGGCAAGACTGTAATAAACCCTTCTGTATATGGAGGTTGCTTGGAGCCCCATTTGTTGGTAATCAATCTTTTCTCTCCTCTAATACAAAATTCCTTTAAAAGCTTTAAATTTATTAACAATTGAAGCCTTAGTTTCTCTCTGCGAGGAACACCTATTTTTGTCCTCATTTGAATAGAAAAAGAAGCGAAAGTGCGGTGATGGAGAGGACTTGCCAGTGTTACCACCAGGTCAAAGGCAGAGCCAGGAAAAAAAATCCAGAATTTCTGATTGGCTTTTGTGATTTATTAGCTACTGAGCAGAAATACGTGGAGTTGTAACAAAGCCATGCTGTGATGAGGACAGTTTGATGCTATTATAGCCATGCTTTGACCCCGTTTAAATCAATGACTTTTACTCTCTTACCCGTCCTCTCTCTCCGTAATTTCCAGCAGGGACAGAATTATAATCTGTTCTAAAGTAAGAAAAGTATATAGAATACTTCTTAAAAATGCTAATCTATTTTGTATTTTCTTCTGCTTTTTACAGATGAGATTTAGATGATTTTTCCTTTGAAAAGTTGCAGAGTTTGGCTGCAAAGTCATACTTTTCAGTGATGTAGAAATCATAACCTATGTAGGGAGACTTATGTGGAACAGTCTTTTGCAGTCGAATCAAACATTCCCAAATAACTTAATTCATTTGAATTAAACCCGATATGTACCACTCCAATTTCAAAGTCAGCTTTTGAAATCATAGCAGTAGATCAGTCACACTGAAAAGCATCTATCTTCCCACTACAGATGTGCAGCCAATACCAAATGAAATGGCACTGCAAGCATTAGAGTTAGAATTCAAAGGTACAATGAAAAATTAGAGAAGCATTCTGAACTAAACAGAATGCTATCCAGAAAAAGCAAATGTAGAGTCCTCCACGTGGGGAGGAATATGCAAAAAATTGAGTGTGTTATTGGCTAGGTGGCATTTCTGCAGAAAAGAAGCATGTGGTGTTAGGTCAGTGACTGAGCATGAATAGGCAATGTCCTACTATTCAGATAATAGCAAATGCTGTGTTGGGTTATCTAAATAAGTGTAATGCATGAAGAGATATATTTAAGCTCAACTATGGCCTCAGCTGGGGTACTGTGCTTGGTTTTGGCACCACGTGTTCAAAAAAGCCCCAAATCCCAAACGTGGAGTGTCAACTGCAAGGTACAGCAAAGAGCAGGAAGAAAGAGAACTATGAAGCTTAAGCCCCAAGGAAAGGATTGTTGCATCTAGAGGTGTCTCAAAATATAGCGGTGGCTTCAAAGAGAAGTGTTGGTTGCTGTTGATGAGATGAGAAACAGTGGGCTGAAATTTTGGGTTAGGAAAATGAGAACTGAGAAGAAAAGTTATTTAATCTGGTAGGGGAGAAGAAAGGAGAAGGAAAAACTGAGGAGAGCTGTAACAGTTTCCTGGGGGTACGGTTAGTGAAGGTGGTGGAGGTGAGACAATACCTCATCTGCAAAAGCGATTGCTATATACTAGGAAGAACTTCCCAGAGAGTGCTGTGAAATCCATGTAGCTTGTGCTTAAGTACAAATCAGATTAAGTCAAGCTGATCAAGTAAAATCTCCCCTGAGACAAAGAGCAGGTAAGTTGATATTTTGGGTGACTGTCTGTTCAATTAATCTGTAAAACTCTCCATGTTACAGTAATTTAAAGGGCTAATTAATAATGGGATGAAATGGGAAATTATAAATGAAATGTCATGAAATTATAGTTTGATGCTTTCTCTTAAACAAAAATAAATGTTTTATTAGTGATCATCATAAAGCAGAGAGAGAAGATACCAGGATTAAAATAATCCATTTGGATTTCTGATTGAAAAGTCTTTAAATTTCAATTCTAATGTGTGTTTGTTGTAGAATTGGAGAGGAATAGGATGCATTATCTTACACGCACATTTGTATATCTCCTACCTTAAACTGGGATTTTGGTGATGATCATAGTCATCTCTATTGTGAATGGCATTTTAATTGCAAATCTTTGCCTTACCAAAATCACCAGTGCTTGCCCATATGTGCTGATATTCATTAACACATTGTCTCACACATTTTCATTTTCTTGGCAAGCCATTGCAGGAAGACTGTTGCGTTTTGGTCCACAACCCCCACCCCCCACCTCCTGCTGTCTTCTTAAGACCACTGTATTGAAGAGTCTGCCAGCAGTGCCAAACAGAAAGACAACCAGCTGTCTGATTTTCCATTATTAGGTTTGTGAAATGGGAAAGCTATATATGTCCTTGAGCAACTAATGCTTTTAATTAAGGTGATTTTTTTCATCCTTATATTGCTGCAGTAGGGCTTGATCTGAGAGCTTCTAAATCCTACTGCCAGTATGTGGAGTAGTGTACCCAAGTGCCTCATGTTTAAATATGTGAGTAATATCTTCAAAGTCAGTGGAATAACTTCTATGTGTTTTGCTGGATCAAGCAATTTAGTGTCTTGTATGAGTGACTGCAGTTTGTTCAGGGTAACAACCCAAAAGATTTTTAAGTGCCTAATCCATGTTTAGGTAACTAATCTTTCTTTGGTCATTGGCTTTAACCCAGATTTTTCTACTACTATCCCATCTCTTGGATTTTTTTCAGATATTGATTGGAAAGCAAATATCTCTTTTTTTTAAATGAAGATATAAGGCATCCTGCAATCTGAAAGACTGCAAATAATGAGAACACAGAAAACTACTACTTCTCTGCAGTCTGTCAGAGTGTGACATTCCCACCTTTTCTTTTGTTCCCATCTCGAAAAAATAACTTTCACTTTTAACAGCATCTGCAGCTGTGTGATCCCCTAAACTTCAAAGAAAGCCTCCAAATTCAGGAGATGGTCGCAGGAGTGTAAGAATTAACTTTATGGACTTAGCCACAGGCCAAAAGCTTTTGTTAAGCATAGATGTCAAAGAGGCAGACAGGTTAATTAGTATCTATTTTCTCATTAAACAGTGGAGGGGATTGCTGGGAATGAGATAATCTAGCTGAGAAGACTGGTGGGTTTTATTCCTCCGCTAATCTCTGCTGATTTGTGCAGACTTGTGAGAACCCCAGTGCTGCTGATCTCCGGCAGAGGCTGACGGGCTGTGAGGTAGGTTATTCAGCAGGCCTCAGCAGCAACAGAAAGGTAGGTTGGGAAACCAGTTGCTAGGTTGGTCAGCAAGAGCTTGTGCCTTAGAAGCCTCCTCCCTGTTTTCGTTTTTGCACTCTCAACTGGGGAGGACAAGATCCGGTCAATCATTTTCAGACAGAATTTGTTATCATGAATGCAAAAGTATTTGAAAAATTTTTCTGCTGACATTTTTGTTTTCATAGACAGTATTTCCATTCATATAATGTCTGGAAAGATTTGCTTGTTTGAAAGCAATGTTTTTCTCAATAAAAAATTTAGGACATTATTTCAATGTGAATTTCAGTGAGAAGACTAAATCAGTAGGATTTAGAATAGATGCTGAAGGAAAGGACGAATGGAGAGAGAAACGCCAATGTGGAGTCCTTTAGGAGAACAGATTCTCTCCTGGTGTAAATCACTGTAGCTCCCACTGCAGTACTTTACACCCACCAAAAACCTGACTTGGACTTTTTTTCTGATCAGGGAGGGTTGGCTCTTGCACTCACGTAGCCTCTGGCTGGACTTGCTTTCCAAGCCAAAAAATCCCAGAGACAATCTCTTCTTCCCAGGTCTGCTCTGGGGTCCGGGCAGCCTTCTCTGCCCAACTTCAGTGCTGGAAATATAGCCCATCCTCTGAGAAGGACATGTAGGCAAGTTGATTTGTTGGAAAGCATCAATACTAAGAGGCTGCTAGTAGAGGCAAGGCGGAAGCTGGTGCTTCATAGCTAAGCCATTTGGTGTAGTTTTTAACTGGAGAGTTTTCAGCTCTAGGTACCAGTGCTACTTCTGTTCTAGCCAGCTGGCACCATAGATGCTAGCCAGTGTGGAAACCAGAACACCTTTTTGACCCCAAATTGGTTATTTCTCATAACTGGGTTAGTACCAGCGTGTATAGGTATCTCGGCACCATCATCTTACTGATGTTTACTGTGTAGACTTAGTGAGTGGCCAAAGTGCACTTCACTAGTCATGCAGATAGTCTCACAGAAACCCCCAAACTACTCCTAAACAGTCCACACCTAAAGAAAATCCTGTTACATCCCTGGGAAATACAAAGATTTGTTGACATTTGTTGTTTTTCAAACTATTACACTCCCCCTAAGCTGGATGTGCAGTTTAAAAATCTGGAAGTGTGAGGTTGTGACTCATGAAATGTTTTTTATAAGCAAAACCTGAGCTGATTAAAAGGACAATTGGCTTGAGTCAGAATTGTTAAAAAACTGATGTATCTTTCTTACAAGAGGATGCTGTAAAATGGCTAGAAATGAGTCATTGTAAGCATTGGAGAACATTTTTCATGATCAGCCTTTTAGGTACGATGACAGAAATAGAATAATTTTCAGTGAAAATACACCTCCAAGTAGAGGCGGCTGTATTTTATTTTATAGTCAAACTGCTATTTTTCTGAACAGAACAAATCCAATTGTAAAAATTGGCATTTGCATTTTATTGCTTTTAGTTTACTTCTGCAGAAAATTTGGGAAGTTTACAGCTGTCAAATTAGTGTTTTCTTTATATTTGTTTAGGTAAATGTTTAGCTATAAAGATCCTTGGAGGGTAAGTGATACACTCGCTTCAGATGTGACTGAACTGCTGGATCATTCTGTGTGTTGGAAGGTTGGTTATTATGGTATGAGAAGGCACAGGGTTATCAGCGAAGGTCAGCTGCTCTGGTTAGATAGGCAGACACGGGGCTTTTGGTCGGGTTGCTCTTCAGGGCCTCTTCCTGGTGCTGGTTCCTGCCAATATTTCATGGTTTCTCAGAGCAGAGAAAAAAATCTGTTGCTGGAAAATTGAAGTCAGCTATAAAAGGATGCCTGCTGCTCTCTGCATGACACAGTTTTGGTGTCATTTTGGGTCAGATGAATATTAGCAGCTAACCCTGTCTCTGAGGTTTTACGAAGATCTGATGCTGAGCACTTCTACCCTATCTCTAAAACAATGAGGAAGTATGTTATTGCTTCTAAGGGAAAGGAGAGTGTAGTCAGGAAATCTTTCTGAACAACAGTCCTTTGAAGAGGAACTGCTGTAAGAAGTCGACTGTAAAGGGATGAAGAGAGGATTAGAAAGAGGAGGCAACGGGAAAGGGTGTCTTCCTCTTAAGGACCTCAGAGTTATCCTCCTTCAGGAGAGAAGACCAGTTTTAGATTTTATCATACCATGTTTATTCCCTGTCCATGCCTCTGCACAGAGCAGATCATGGAAGGAGGCTGTGAATAAAGGTAATGTGCTGGGGGAAGCATCAGCACCTTTGAAAGCGCAGTGGGGTGACTGCCCTCCTCTCCCATGCTGATGTCCATCATTCTGACCAGCTTGTCTGCTGGCAAAGAACAACTGGAAGAAAGATTTTTGCTGATAAACCTGTACGGATTGGGCAGTAAACTACTCAAGAACATACGCCTTCCCAGTAGCTTCATGCCTATTGCTGACTGAGGCATATGAGGGAAGAAGGGGACAAACTCAACTCTTACCTAGACACACCTGTTCTCCAGCAGTGCTCCTTGTATTAGATGTATTAGATGGGGGAGTACTGAACTTGGTGGCTGCTCTGAGCTAGAGATACAGCAGGGTCCGTTGTCAGTTCAGGCGTGGCTGTCTTGGAGACTGACTCCAAGATCTGATTTTTTTTCCAGTGAGGAACCACTGACCGAGGAGGAAGGAGGGACTACCATTTGCCTCTCTTTCATGTAATGTCGTAATAAACAAATTCATAAAATCATAGAATAGTTTGGGTTGGAAGGGACCATTTTATCTTACTAACTCAGATACTTCTTGTCTTGCTTTATCTCTGCAGTTTCCTGTGAGGTACAGCTGCTTGCATGTTCTTTTCTGGAGGGCTGATGCTACTTAATACAGCCTCATCACCTTTCTTTCTTAATGCTCCATATTAGGAGCTGGATGTTGACCCACTACATTTTATTATTTGCTTACTGTTTGCCCTTTCTGTGCCTTGGATTTGCTACTCTAAGTACAAGAACTGATTTTGAAGGAAATGTATTTGAAATGTTAAAAAATGATTTGGAGAGGTAGAAGAAACAGAGCATGAACAGTAGAGGGGAAGAAACAACCTTTTAAAAGTACCTGCATGCTAAATTGAATCTTTTATCTTTTATAGTTTTTGTTTTCATTAGTTTCTCTGTGGGATGACTGAAGGGCAACAAATCTGGTCATTACATGATGAAGTTAAAATTGTGATTCAGGAAATTCCAAACAAGAATTTTGCAGTAAAATTCTGAGAAATTGCTAGAAATTTATTAAAAGTGGAATAATACAACACCTGCAAGGTAATACTCTGATATCATTGAGGAAACTAGCGTTTGAGTGACTGTAATACGCTGAAAGAAAGAGGAGGATGTAGTCTAGAGCAAGTCTAGTGCACGATAGTGAAGGAGTCAATACAGCTAAGATAAACATTTAGTCTTAACAAAGGGTTCAGAACAGAAGTGAAAATGGAGAACAAATGGGTTAAGGGATTTTTAGGTAAACCAGAAGTTAAGAGATCTGGAGAAATTTTTTTCAGGAGTTTATAAGTAAATAGCCAGAGCACTATCAGAACCACTAAGGAAGGATCTTTGGGACTATTTTTTCACATGTTCTCAGTGAATGGTAAAAAAGGAAGAGTAGTACCTGTATTAAAAGAGTAGGAAAAAATTAAGGACAGAAGGCATTAGTTATTCTGCCTTAGTTTAGTACAAGGAAAGACAGTGGAAATGGTTAAACACTGAAGGAAGTATCTAGATGTTCAGAAGGCCTTTCACAGGAGGTAACAAAGAAGTTAAATGGCATCATCATTGAGGAAAAAGTATCATCGGGGATTAAAACCTATTTTCAAAGCCAAGGTGTGCAAGGTATGACAGTCAGTTTTTCAAGTCTGTCTCGGAAAGTTGTGAGCTGCTTCTGATACTGATTGATTTATGTTCCATAAGAAGTCTTGAAAATTGTAAATAGCTTAATTCTGACAACTCTGGAATATGTTTCTACACTTGGAGGCAGGGGGGAGAGGGGGAAGAAAGCGTCAAGCAGCTCTACCCACAGACTCATTACTGTTCATTAAGAGGTCTTTGGAAGAAATGTTCTGATTTTATTGTAAAGATATCTGTGTTTCACTTGTATGCAGGCTGACAGAATGAACAATTAGGTAACTGTGTATATGTAAAATGGGTAGAATATTTATGGAAGCCAGCATTTCAAAATGACATAGCAGGAGTAAAAAGACAGATGATTTTTTTTTTATCAGAATGGCCCTGTCTTTGTATTTCTCTTATGAGTTAGTTAAATTTGTGAAGAAACATAAACTCAAAACTGAAGGATTCAGTTAATATATGACCAAGTCATGGTCTATTCCTGGAAAACTCTTTGGAGACCTTCCAGGAGGAGCAATATGGACCACAAAAGGCACAGCAGTAGTTTCATCTTTATTCATCATGCCTAGATGATGAATTTGTTGATGCCTAGATTTGTTTCCTTTGATACTGGATGTGTTCCTGGACCAACTTCTGAAAAGCAACAGTAGTTTTCTTGTAGCTATATTAGTTTAGGGATACAAAAGATAAGGTCTGTAAGGAGACTGAATATTTGATAAAAACATAGCCAAGCATTTAAGCACACAGAAGCCCTTCCACAAAACATAAACGAGAAAAAGTACCAAATTAAACACCAACAGTTGTGAGAACTATTTCTGTTTTCTACGATGAATCAGCTGATCTAAGACACTGCCTCTCCCTATAGATCTTGCCTTGATCTGCTGGGAGGTAAACGCATAGGTCTTCTTTCAGTTCTCCTATGCTCCATCCATACCCTGGCAGTGCAGGAACAGTAATCCTCTCAAGTGCTGACCTCAGACCCACAGAAGTCAATGAAGCCATGCCCATATTGCACTGAAAGAGCTGCTTCCAAAGCAGATGGAAGCCAGGGTATTGCCTCTGTTCTTCTGGCAGCCTGGGGCTTTTCCTTCCTGAGTGTTTTTGGTAACGCAAGGCTGATTTGGTCCAGAGGACACATTTTGGCAACATCTGAAGTTGGACTCACAGATTCATACCATAGAAGAAAGACAAGCCTGATTTTGAAGGTGGTCCTGGAGTAGCCAGCAAGAGACAGTGAGGCGTGGTTGCAGAGAGTTCCTTTAAGGGTTTCCCTGCGCCTTGGGGGAGGGATTCTGCAGTGCTGAGAGACTCAAAGAAAGTGTAATGTGTGGCCTACAGTGGCATCCGTTCATCTGCATCTTCCACCAGAGACCTTAGCAGCAGGAATTCCTTTGCAAGAGGGTAAGCGCACCTCAAAAGGTGGATGGTAGTGACAAGGGAGAGAGTCTAGTGATGAAAGAAGTCTTAGTATCTGTGGAGCTCCTGGTGTGGTTTTGATTGTCCAAATGTAAATGGAGAAAACACACAGCAGAGGTGTCTGCATTTTGGGATGTGATGTGGGAGGCTGTCATGATTATTTGTAAACATGGAAGACTGTTTTATCAACTTACGGTTTCCTTTTCTGACTAAGCTAGAAATACCTTAGAAGGAGAACATATCTACTGCTTCTCTGCTTGGGCTGAAAGTGAATGAGGAGTTACATTTATTTTGGACCAGTAGAAAAGATAGGGCTAGAGGAGAGCAAGAAGGTGATTAGGACCAAAGGCTTCAGTGTAAGCTGGGAGGTGCTCTGAACATGTGGCATCAGACATCTGGCTGGGCAGGGATTCCCCTCGTGTGCCTTGTCCTTTCCCCACGTGGTGGTGAGCTGAGCTGGGGAACGTACCTGTGTACTTGAACGAAACCACAAAGACTTCCCCTGACTTCCATCGCACATAGGACATATCAAGGGATAGCATGTCAATTTGAGCTCTACCTCCTGTCAGTTTTGTCATCCCTGCAAGACTGTGCATTTACTTGCATTAATCGGGGATCCCTGCCCCACAGTGCTAGATGTTGTCTGAACAAAGGACAGAAAGATGGAGCAGCACAGGTCCAAAGAACTCGTGGTGGAAATGAAGGACAAAGAATAATGGTACAGAGACACGGAAGAGTTCAACAAAGCCATACAGTTTGGCATCACTAGCAGCAGCCTCCACATTGCTGAGTGCTCTTTTTTTTTTCATACAGC
The DNA here is from genome assembly GCF_000699145.1 of Aptenodytes forsteri. Taxonomy (NCBI): domain Eukaryota; kingdom Metazoa; phylum Chordata; class Aves; order Sphenisciformes; family Spheniscidae; genus Aptenodytes; species Aptenodytes forsteri. Next base: position 7,825,664 of record NW_008795252.1, read on the forward strand.
CTCTTGGCCAGTGCATAGCCTGGATTTAGTTTTTTACCTTTCACTGTGCTGTTCTTATGAACAAAACCTGCTTCTCTTCGGACGTAAGGCAAGAAATGAGAGTGGCCTCTTTGATGCCATTTCTAAAGCAAAAACCTGCCATTTACATTAACAGAAGCCTTATCTTGAGTGCTTCAGAGCAACTTCCACCAAAGTCCATAGATACCGTGATTTCTTGCACTCTAACTGGTCTGTACACAGCATTTGCTTTTTCTTGTTTGAGATTGCACTTAAATAGCAAACACCCAGTTACACTGAGAGCTACAAAGAAAAGTCTGTGACATCATAGTAAAAAATTAGGGTTTGAATACCTGGGGAACAATCATAAAATAAGGTCAGGCTTGCATGAGTTTAAATTTGATCAATTAGAATAGAAAGCTAGATCAGAGTGTGTAGACAGCTTGTAATGTTGAACTGCATTATTAACAGCTAATAAAAGATGGAGCTCCAAAGTCTGAGTATAAAAGAGCTCCAGTAGAGTAATTTTAACACTCTCCCTTGAGTATGTGAATATACAATTGTAAATTTGGCATTGCTGATTTTGGCATGCTGTTTAAGCATTTGAATAACTTGTGTACTTCTCACTGAAGCAGGTGGGCTGCTAAAATCAGACCCTTAAGGTTCTGACTTTTTGAGTCAAATTGCACACTAAAATTAAGTGTTCATTTCACATGAATTTTGAAACTACACAAGAGATTTCTCAAGTGTCTTAGAATAAGAAATTTTAGCCACCTTATAAACTTTTTGTACATGAAATCTTACAATTCTTTATAACTTCATCTGTGCCAGCCTTCTAATTGGCTTTTCTACAGGGGTGTGGATTCTTTGTACTTTAAAAGGAAAAGGAAATGCATTTTTCATACTAGAATGTTCCACTGTGACTTTCCTACCTTTTTTGCTTTACTCTATCCAGAAGGATAGCAAACAATGTGCAAAATACATGTGTTCTTGAATTTCCAATTCATTTATTTCATTACATGCTGTGAGGGTGTTGATTCTTGTATGATAATTATTACTTCTGCTACTGTTGGCAGGGTTTACGTACAAATAAGACAGTGTTTCTGCCTGGGTTTATGTCCAGAGCAATGTTTCAAATCAATAGCAGTGGTGAATATGTACTGTTCTCAGAAATAATCTTGGCTCAATTTTCCAGTGCCATGCCTGTTTCCTATAGCAGGTTGGCATTAGTGAGTAACGCTGATATGAAGCACAGTGTCGAATAGAGAGCTGAGTCCATCACTGTTTCTATGGCGAGAGTTCATCCTGCGGCTTAAAAGATTGTGACTCATTTATAACTTAAATAAAAATTTCCTTCCTGATTCTGGTCAAACTCCTATCAGCTTCATTCTCAGCTATCTTGCACTATCTAGTAGAATCATAGAATCATAGAATCATTGAGGTTGGAAAAGACCTCTAGGATCATCGAGCCCAACCGTCGCCCCAACACCACCATGCCCACTAAACCACGTCCCTAAGTGCCTCATCTACTCGTCTTTTAAATACCTCCAGGGATGGGGACTCACCCACTTCCCTGGGCAGCCTGTTCCAATGTTTAACCACTCTTTCAGCAAAGACATTTTTCCTTCCATCCAATCTAAACCTCCCCTGGTGCAACTTGAGGCCATTTCCTCTCGTCCTATCGCTAGTTACTTGGGAGAGGAGACCGACACCCACCTCACTACAACCTCCTTTCAGGTAGTTGTAGAGAGCGATGAGGTCTCCCCTCAGCCTCCTTTTCTCCAGGCTAAACAACCCCAGTTCCCTCAGCCGCTCCTCATAAGACTTGTTCTCCAGACCCCTCACCAGCCTCGTTGCCCTTCCCTGGACACGCTCCAGCACCTTGATGTCCTTCTTGTAGTGAGGGGCCCAAAACTGAACACAGTATTCGAGGTGCGGCCTCACCAGTGCCGAGTACAGGGGCACGATCACTTCCCTACTCCTGCTGGCCACACTATTTCTGATACAGGCCAGGATGCCATTGGCCTTCTTGGCCGCCTGGGCACACTGCCGGCTCATGTTCAGCCGGCTGTCGACCAACACCCCCAGGTCCTTTTCCGCCGGGCAGCTTTCCAGCCACTCTTCCCCAAGCCTGTAGCATTGCATGGGGTTGTTGTGGCCAAAATGCAGGACCCGGCACTTGGCCTTGTTGAACCTCATACAGTTGGCCTCGGCACATCGATCCAGCCTGTCCAGGTCCCTCTGCAGAGCCTTCCTACCCTCAAGCAGATCAACACTCCCGCCCAACTTGGTGTCGTCTGCAAACTTACTGAGGGAGCACTCAATCCCCTCATCCAGATCATCGATAAAGCTATTGAACAAGACCGGCCCCAAAACTGAGCCCTGGGGAACATCGCTCGTGACCGGCCGCCAACTGGATTGAACTCCACTCACCACAACTCTCTGGGCCCGGCCGTCCAGCCAGTTTTTGACCCAGCGCAGAGTACACCTGTCTAAGCCGTGAGCCGCCAGCTTCTCTAGGAGAATGCTGTGGGAGACGGTGTCAAAGGCCTTACTGAAGTCCAGGTAGACCACATCCACAGCCTTTCCCTCATCCACTAGGCGGGTCACCTGGTCGTAGAAGGAGATCAGGTTGGTCAAGCAGGACCCGCCTCTCATGAATAATAATTCAGTAATGAAGTACTGTAGTACTGTAATACAGTAGTGTAGACTTATACCAGATGTATGTATTCACTGTCCAACTAAGAGAGATGCTGATCTAATATTACCTTTTCCAACCCTACTTCAGGCAGAGACTTGGCTAAATCCTGTGGGGGTAGATTTTTACATACCCAAGTCTAAGCATATAATTTGTAATATTCTGCTTACTCTTTGGAGAGACTGAATGGATGCAGATTTTCATAGCTAAGGTTACTTGCCCAAGTCTTTGCAATGCTGCAAATATACAATCAAAACAGCCACCATCTTGGCAGGATAGAGTTGAAATCTTTTTTACAGCTAAGCCTGATCAGGATTCACAGAATGGTTAAGGTTGCAAGGGACCCCTGGAGGTCATCTGCTCTAACCGCCTGAACAAGCAGGGCCACCAAGAGCTGGCAGCCCAGGACCGTGTCCAGTTGGGTTTTGATTATCTCCAGGAATGGAGGCACCACCACCTCTCCAGGCCACCTGTTCCAGTGTTTGACCACCCTGACAGAAAAAAAGCTTTTCCCTGCGTTTAAACAGAATTTCCTGGTTTCACCAGGAAATGTTTCACACATTTCACACCTGGTTTCACACCAGGTGCCTGCGTCACTTGAGGTGTCTGGTTTGATAGGTCTTGCTTAGATGTGCATGACTGTGAATCTACACACCAGGTGCCTGTGTCACTTGAGGTGTCTGGTTTGATAGGTCTGCTTAGATGTGCGTGGCTGAGAATGCTATCAGTAGTTGCTAGAACTTGAGCTGAAGCTCTGTGATATAGCCACATCTTCTGCATAATGAGATTTTAATCTTTTTTTTTCTCTACCTCTATTCTTATCTAGTAGCTCTTTCCTTGTACTTGCTCTTCCATTTTGCATGCCAACAAATATTAAGGTGGTATTCTCCTTGTCACTGATACCTTAGGTCATGTACTCATTTAGAGATTTTTTTAAAAAATGGAAATCTAGTCTAACGTACGTAGAAATACTCATTGTGCTTCTTCCACTCACTCCCAATGACAATATTGAAGACTGAGCTGAGCTAGCCGGCCCATGAAGCAGCAAGTTGGGTGGCACTGCTCTGCTCTGTCCTAACTGGAGGTAAATCAAAACCAACTAGAAAGGAAAACTGCCAAAATGAGTGAAAGACGAAATGTAACAAGCAAGATAAAAGGATGAAACAAGACAGTTTTTTTTTCTTTTTATAAACATCAGTTCAGTAACTGGAAGATCTACTTACACTGTAAAAGGTAAAAGGGGTTGTTTCTTAGATTCATTAGACTAATTAAACTTGCTCTTGATATGGTGAAGGGTTGCTTTTCAGATATTTCTGACCAATCTACATCCTACCTTCCACTATTTTTATGCCAGACTAATCTCTGGGGAAAACAATACTCCAAGAAGTAGCCAGATTTGTATCCTGACAGTAGACTGCTTGAGCAATAGTCAGGACAAGAAAACAGTAAGAGTTAAGCCTCATTTTTTTAAGAAAGCGAGTTATAAAACAGAAAAAAAACCCCACAAAACAAACACACACTATTCTTTAACAGGAACTGCAGCGTTCAATTTTGTGAGACCTGGGCCTTAAAACAGAAGATACAAATTTAGTCAAATATACATCAGAGGTTGCCAACTAAAATACAGTGAAGACCCTGCATCAGTGCCAGGTTTGTTGTACGCTATTTGTGGAAGATAGGAAGGAAGAATAGCCAGGGGAATAGCCTTGTAAATCTGAATCAAGTTAGGGGCTAAGGCGGAGTAATACTGAGCTTGTTTACCAATAAGAAAATGATCACGCTGCATGTACAGATCCAGACCTTTCATGGTTGTAAAGCACAGCTGTGTGAGCCAGTAAAGCTCGTTAATCTCGAAATGATTCATTACAGGAGATGGGCAGCTCATCATCTGCTCATGCTCTTCCCATCAGCCCTAAAAGGGTCAGGTAAGTTCAGTTTACACTGGGGTGACTTAGCTGGGGCTTTACCAGGGATGTGGCAAATGGAAGGATATCCCAGGAGTCCTAGTCGTGCTCTGTCCTCAGGTCATGCTCCACGCTCTGTCCAGCTGTACGTCACTCAGTCGAGCCGATTTTCACTGTGCCCTGCTGTAGGCCAGTACAAGTTAATGTAAGTGCAGAAGAGGCTTGAATCACTGAGTGCAAACTGCTTGGAGGTAGAACAAAAATAAAAACGAGTGTTCGTATTGGCATGAAGGTGTCTGGATACTGCTAACAAGTAAAATGGGAGGCAGTTCAGAACTGCAGTCCCTTCACGGGTTGTCTTTTGGCTCGAGTCCACTCATGCCTTGTCCCAGTCAGTCTCCCAGTGAATGACGACTTAAGCTGTTCTCGTCCTTCTGTGTCAGGCAGGAAGGAGCCTTTGGAAAGGCTGCAGAGTGTGGGTGGTACTAAAGCGTGTCTGACAGCCAGCTGCAAGGTTTACAGTTGGCCTTTAGGAAGGGTTTCTGACTGTTGATTGTGAACTGTAATGGAGAGCAGGAACCAAAAGGCTTGTTTGTGGGGTGTGATATAAAAGATCTGATCTCCATCCCACTTCAGAAGGTGTTTTTTTTGTAAATGGAATAAGCTTAAGTCAAGCTGCTGCTTACAGACTGTTGCGGAGTTGAAGCATTTAGCAAGGCAGATGAAATATCATTGTCCCTCATTTTCAGATAGGATAACAGAAACACGAGGGAGCCATCACAGACCAACACTGAGTCAGAGTGAAGTCTGGAGCAGCGTATTCCTGGCTCTTTGCCCAGTCTTCAATCATAGGTGTTATGTTGAGGTACCCACTATGAAGCGCAGACTTACATTCTTGGCTGCTCACGCAATCTCTTTCATGAGTATTAAATCTGCATGAAGAGATTAATGGGACCTGCCAGAGAACCTGTTTCTGTCTACAGAGTTGCTAATTGCTGTTCACACAGTGTCAGAATATTGCAGGGTTTGGTTCTCATCTCTGATGCTTCTTCCTCACCTGCAGAGGTGTTCATCAAGTGGCAAACTTACTCTCCAAGGAATTTTCCCCTGGCATGGACTGGCAGGACCCTGAGCATTCCACTTCCCTACAGAGCGGATGATATCCATCAGTTGTTCAGGGATGTGTCCCTTCCTATTAGTTTTCCACAATCACTGAGCAGCCACAGCACAGAAAGACCTTCAACATCCTCCTTTTATTTTCATTAGCGTTCCTGGATGTTGCTGGGTCAGCTCAGTTCTGGAGTAGTATTTACCCTTCCTCTCATTTTGCCCTTTGCAACCTTGCCTGAAAATGTGTCTCTGTGAAAGGAAGCCTTAAATAACCACCATTAGCAACAGTCCTGGAAACGCAAGTAAAAAAATTATAAATTCATCAGTGGTGGTGATGAATGTTATTTACTTACTTGAAATAAAGTGGGTGTGAGATATTAATGCTTTTTTTTTCTTTGTGTGCTTACTAGTTGCAAAGGATAACTCTGTCATATAAACTGAACTGTCTTTTAAGGGACTGATCCCACCTTCACATGGAGAAAGGCATGCATGCATGATAACCTTCGAATTGTGTTTTGTTGTCTTCAGGTGGCTCTACTAAGGACCTGCTGGCTCTGTTAAGACAATGGAGGTACGGCAGCTGAAGCCCTGACCCACAGTTTTCAGGATGAATTTTGCTTGTTTTACGCTACTCGGACTTCTTATTTTCTGAAGGACATTTATTGCTTATAGTGGAAGGGATATGTAGTGGTCAGGACAGGAACCGGGAAGCAAGATTTCTGTTGTGTGTTAGCTTTCTCATATCAGGGAAGGTCATTTTTGCTTCAGATCACTTATTTGAAAAATTGGCTATAATGATACTCATTGGCATAGAAAGGGTTGATTTTTAGAATAAATGTTTGTGGAGTTCCTTGGTTAGAACTCAAATAATGTCCTTTGCTTAAAACTGGAGCAAGACTCCTTTTGCCTTTCTAGCAGGGAGTAGTTCTTAAGGGAGTTGAGCTGGGATATTAGGTAATCTCATTCCCGTTTTCCATTTTATGCTTTGTTCTACTCTTTAATCTGGCTTGATACGTGAAGCAGCATTGTCTAACTGGAGGGAGTATGTGGGCTGAATCTAGCCTTTGGAAAGCTTCTGTCCAGTCTATCTCCCTTTCTGTGGAGGAGGTGGGGAATAGCTGGTCAGGCAGCAATCACAGTCTGACTAGTCAAGTGACTCCTTCAGAGCCTCCTCACAGCCTGACAAAGAGAAAATTGCTGCTGCTGCTGAAACCAGGGAGGTATGGGGGGACTGGCAGCTATGGCACTGTACAGAGAGTTGGAGGAAAAGGTGGAGGAGGAGAGTGGTGTGAGGGTGTTTGGGAGATGCAAAGATCTGAACCCTAGATCCGCTTCTCATCTTTCTTGCGTTCCTTTTTCCCCCTTTCCTCGCTAAACAAGTAACACACTAAACATGTAATGCCAGCTCTGTGTGGTTGGAAGCGAAACTATGTCAGTGCCATAGGAGAGTTTGCAACGATAACGTATCTGACTGATATAGGGGCAACATGTGTCTCTAACAAGGCACATGTTCCCTCTGCTTCTCTGTATTGCATATGGACTAGTCATGAATGTACTTTGGCGGCCGCCTGGAAAGGACTCCTCTGTGAATTGCTCAGAGGGTTCTTTGCAACTTCCTTTTACACAGTTTGCCAGAAGTTTTGAGTCGTGCAAAGTGACTGAGCAGTTGCGTGCATAGACTGCAATCATGAAGTGCAAGCTGTTCAGGCAGCTCTGACAGCAGCAGCCTGAAGAAAGAGGACATCCTAGTACGTGATGAACTGACTGCTTTCAGGATGGCGGCTCACTAATAGAGCCAGGCATATGTTGTCACTGTTTTTCTGTGCCTATCCTTTAACTTGCTGAGAAAATTTGCTCAGACCTAGATTTTTTTCTTCCTTTTTTACATTTACTCGCAACAGATAAGCATGTTTCTTCTTAAAATGTTTGCTGAATCTGTAAATTTGCCCTGAATTCTATGGAATTATTACGGGTAGGAAAAAAATAAAGAATTTTAAGAGCAAACTGTTTATAAGGTAGGAACCCTTTGGCTAGGTCCCATCTTGCAGCAGCTTTGGACTTCATGCTGAGTGAGAACAACTTGAATATGGAGAGTTCAATGCTCGTAACAAACTGCTCACGAACTGCATGACACAAGTCATTTCAACAAATAAATAATTTTCAATTACTTTTTTGTGTGTGCATGGGCCACTCGGTGGACTGTTTAGTAGCCCTCTCAAAAACTGTGGTGTTGGTTGATTTGTTCTGCCATATTCACTTAGCTCTGAGTCATTGTGAGTTGAAGCAGAAATGATCTATGAGTCTCTTCTTTGTATTTAAATTATATTAATCAGTCTGCTTCGTGCCACGTTAAGTCTTGACTCAAAGATCTGGCTGGATTAGCAATGCAAGCACAGCTGGAGTTACAGGTAACGGATAACATCCTCAGCTGGTGTATTATATCCGTATAATTCTAGTGCAGCCAACGGAGCTACACTAATTCTCACCATCTGAAAAGCTATAGTTTCTGCAATTGCTCTCTTTCTCTCAGCTGCCAAAGCTTATGTTTGGGCCTTAGTGCTTCTCCAGCAGAATTTAATGATATCCCTTGTGTTTGAATAGGGCAGAGTGCCCTGTAAACAGTGGGTTTTCTTGCGAATGACTGAGTGATAATGCTGGGAGGTGCTTTTGGCTTTCCTGGAAATTGAGGTGTATGCAGCACTTCTGGAGGACCAGATCTAGGTTATTTGTGAGGTACTTGTGATTTTTACTGTACTTTTCATTTGTAATGAAGGTAGCTCTGAACTAAGGCTCTTTATTTAAATTAGCAATTCATAAGACCATTTCATACTGTAACCCTTAATTAATCAGAGACAGATTCCCCATTTCCTTTACCATTTAAATTACTTATACTTATGTATCTGCTCTCTAGATGTCCACAATGAAACACAAAAAAATACAAATTATTACGGAAATCTGTAACAAACAAGCCTGTAGTTCTTAAAGACATAGGCCAATAATTCCTGAATATTTTTTCAAATGGTGTTTTTCCCTAGTCCTTGGGAAAATTTTCAGTACAGAAAACAACACTCCAGCATTATTTGTGTTTTTGGCCAAATGTATAAAATAACAAGTAGGATTGGAGTAACATGGACAAATCATAGAATCATAGAATCATTAAGGTTGGAAAAGACCTCTAAGATCATTGAGTCCAACCGTCAACCCAACACCACCATGCCCACTAAACCATGTCCCTAAGCGAAAAACAAATAAGCATAAATGAATGAATGAATGAATAAATAAATAATAAATGAAGCACTGGTTTGGATGAAATTTAATAACCTTGCATTTCCATGTGACAAAATACAGAACTTGCTATTGTACGTGCAGTTGTTCACTTGGGACAGCTGTAGAGCTTCAGATCCAACTGTGCTGCAAATCGTCTCACCTAACTGTGGGTATCATGAAGTCCAGGGTTTCCCCTAGGCTTCTGCAGTTAATGGAGAGAGAGAGAGAGAGAGGAAGGAGTGCTTTGTGAAGACGAACTGCCCTCTGAAGGTGCTTACTGCTCTGAGCTGGTGATAGGGGTGGTTAAAATGACCTGCTTAGATTGAAATGTGTCTTAGCCCTCCTCCAAAGCCAATCCTCTATGGTCTCTAAAAGAGAGGAGAAGCTGCCTTACCTCGTGAACAATGTTTGCAGCTGCTGGGTCACACTTTAAAAAGCATCTTTGATAACTAGTAGCAGCTTTCAATTTAGAAAGTTGTTCCATATAACAAATTTTGATTTGTTACTGTTGTGCAGTAGACTTGATGTGGCTCCTTATCTGTTTGCTACCACCACACAAACCAAAAATTGTTTGCTAGCAAGTGTTACTGTGCAAAGAGACTGAAACAGGCTGCATGTACCATTCGAGGAAACGGTAAAATATATCCAACTCTCTCTCATATATATGTACATATACATGAGTGTGTATATATATAAAATACCAAGATTTACTTTTATTAGACTTTACAGTCTAGTCTTAGAGCTGTGCAAATAGCTAGTTATTTTGTTAGCTGGAAGGTCCAAAGAAAGTAAAATAGTTATTTTGAGTTGTAGGAAATGTTTTTGAGGGATCAGACTGGAGTATTTAATGTTGTTTTGAAGCACTAAAAGTATTTGTATTTGAGAAAAATGAAATCTGAAATACAATTTAAAGCAAGACCTGACTCTATTTTGTTTAGAATATATTGAAATGCCTTGATACTTTTCCCCTCCAGCTCTTACTGTGAGATGATTTGCATCTAAGCATTTCGGATAGAAGGCTCCATCAAAAACATTGCCTAATTCCCATCAGTTAAGGTCAGCAAGCAGAAAAACTGAATCAAACTCTTAGTAGCCTTTTATTCTCATAGTGGCATTTTATCTCCCAAGTCAGTTACTCTGGATTTGCAATTACGTAATTAAAAGCAGAATTTGGGTTTGTTTTGTAGGAAACCTGAAGTTATTAGCTGAAATTGTAATTTCACATTGTTTCTATTCAATGACAAACTACAAAATGACTAAGAGAGTCCTTCTAGCCATGATTAATATTAATAGAAGTCTCAGTGTTTCCAAAAGGCTGTCACTCTCAGTTCCTATATATTTTCTGGTGCCTATACCTTTAAATTAATGTGATTTCTTTAGAAAGTATAGTTGGATATTTTTATTGTGCATAGCAGGGAAGGCTGTCTAGTATTTTGAAACATGGCATTTTGATGACTACCTGTATAACAGCAGTCTGCTTTTGGCCACCAGAATGCTAACGTTCATTTTTCTAGGAATCAGCCAGCCTGTAATACGTGTGACAGCACGGCGTATTATTTATAAAAAAAGGCTATGTTATCCTATTTTTAATTTATTGTAGTGCATGTACAGACTCCCATAAAAGCTTTAAGTCACAGTGTACGTTCTTCTAATAGGTTAATGCTATGACTAAGGAGATAGACTCTAGTAAAGTAGTCTTCATTTTTAGGTATGACTTTGCAGTCTTACAGTATGAGGACTACCTCCTATTTTGGGCTAATATTTTTAAGTGTTGTACATGCAGTAGTTACAATACTGGACTGATAAAACCAAGAAGCAGTTCTGTGACTCTAGTGACAATATAATCGGTGTTGCCCATTATGGTTTATGAATTTCTCCTGCAACTGAAGTTAATTGCTAATATATTTGCCACTTTCAAAGCCAGTCTCTGGCATAGATATAGGTACCATTCTCTTCTGCACCTCGCTGCAGCTCAGCTCCATGACTGGTTTCTCTGCATTTTTGCGCAACGCTGCTGCTTGATTTTGCTTTTGCCAGGGGACACTTCAAGCAGCCTGAGCGTGAGAAAAAGCTCCTTTACCTTTCCTTGTATTTAAATGGCCAGAATGGGTGCCATCTCTGCAGTTTCACAGCTTCACTGGTAGTGAGAACAGTTTAACTTATTATAAAGTGAGAGAAAAGATACAAATCTTTTAGCTGAGCACCGAGAACTGAAAGTGGCACCTGGCAATCGTAGGCTCAGACCGAGCATGTGTGTGAAGCCCTAGAGCCGGTGGCTGAGCTGTGTGGCAGCATTGCCTACTGCTTCATCCTGTTTTAGCATAAGTGAAACATGAGCTGGTTATTGAGTTCTTCTATGAACTAAGAAAATCAGTTTTTCCCTCTTTACTTACCATTCTAATGAATTAAAAATACCTTAATGAGTGTAAAGTGTTACATCTTTACCTTTTGATGTTTCAAAAAAAGGCCGATTAAAAGATAATCAACTAATTTATGGACGATGAATCATTCCCTCAGATAAAAGCATCTTTACACCAGTTGGTGAAATCCCTCAGAGTGGTTATTCTTCATGTAAGCTTTAAATTTCTGGCCCCTTTCCGTACTCACAGGCTTAGACACAAGGTTCTTATGCCTTAGGTGTGTATTTACTTAGTCAACACTGGAGGTGGATTTAAGTGCTACCTGTGCCCTATCCGTAGCTGCTTGCTACTGATTCGAGGCAGAATTTGTGGAATTTGGTGCATGTTCCGTGGCTGTAGCTCAATGCACCTCTGAGTGTGGTGTTAGCAAAGTTGCAGAGCTTTGTGTTGAAGCAGCCCTCACAAGTTTCATTTTATTGACTTTCCTTGGAGGTAGTAACCCCTAGCAGGAGGCAGGAACAAACAGTTGGGAGAACAGTTCGTTACATTTTAAATCATCGCAATGAATGTGAGTTAAAGTCTGAAGCAATTCTGCAAATCCATCCAACTGTTTCTGTTTAGCTTTTGGCTGTGTATTGTAACCCCTTTTACACAGGCATCCTTTTTTCTTGTCCTTGCTGTAAAATATCAAACCTAGGAGTGTTGCTCTTGTGTGGCTGACAGTCATTTACATCTGCCAGCATCGGTGTCTCTTAATGTCGTAACTTAACCAACATAATTTAAAAAAAATCACCCCTGAAGTGCATTTAAAAGTGAGAAGTAAAAAGTGAATTGTGATGGGTATACACTGCTTAGGAAAAAAACCAGAGGTACTGGGAGTTTATAGTTGTTCAGTGTATGATAGAAGGATGATTGGAGTAAGCCATGCTGTGATACCTGGAGGGAACATTACAGTCCACAATTCTGAATGCTCCACAGAGAGCATCTCTATTTTTCAGTAAGTGGCATCAGCCTGTTTGCCTCAGCATTGCAAAAGCTTAGATGCTCTTTGTCCTCGTTTTGGCTGCGATAGAGTTAATTTCCTTCCTAGTAGCTGTACAGTGCTGTGTTTTGGATTTAGGATGAGAATAATGTTGATAATACACTGATGTTTTAGTTGTTGCTAAGTTGCTAAGTAGTGCGTACACCAGTCAAGGACTTTTCAGCCTTTTATGCCCTGCCAGCAAGAACCTGGGAGGAGGCACGGCTGGACAGCTGACCCAAACTGGCCAAAGGGACATTCCATACCATGTGACGTCATGCTCAGTACATAAACTGGGGGGAGTTGACCGGGGAAGGGGGGACTGCTGCTCAGGAACTGGCTCGGCATCAGTCAGCGGGTGGTGAGCAATTGCATTGTGCATCACTTGTTTTGTATATTCTTATTATTATTTTCCCTTCCTTTTCTGTCCTATTAAACAGTCTTTATCTCAACCCACAATTTTCACTTTTTTTCCCCCCAATTCTCTCCCCCATCCCACTGGCGGGGGGGGGGGGGGGCGAACAGCTGTGTGGGGGTTAGCTGCCTGCCGGGTTAGACCACAACACTCTTGCTGAGAGTTCCCTGTTGTAGAATGAGAAGGAGAGCTTACAGTAAAGCTTTTTTAAATCAGCAAAAGTGGGAAGTTGATCCCTGAATTAGACAACAGCGATGCTAGCTAAAAATGGGTAGGAAACAGCTGTTTCAATATGAAGGGTTTTCTCCCCAGATAACCAAAAAAGTTCTCTTCACAAAAATGAAAACATTTTGTTGTTGTTGTTGCACTGATAATCTCAGACAAACGCATGATTCGGAGTGCTTAAGGACTGAAAGAGGAGTAGAGGTCCTTGATTATTTCCTTCTCTGTTACAAGCAGCCCTTTCTTCCCCCAGCCCTAGGCCAGCGTAATATGTCTGGTTACGAGTGTCCAGGCACATTTAGCAGACTCACAAAGAAAAGGACTGTGTGCCTGCCTTGCTTCTGGCAGTAGATCTACCCCCAGGAAAGAAATATTTTGAGCAATGGTTCAACAGTGAAGGTGAAACGGGTAGAACTACTTGGCCTTTACATTTTGTTCTGCACTCACTTTTCCTTTATCTCAGTACAAATTAAATCAAAGAAGTTCTATAAACGTGTGCTCAAGAGATCTGAGAGTGAAAGCTGTTATTTGAAATCCTAAAGATGATTAAAGCTTATTTCCTCACTGATCTTTGACTCAATTACAACATTAGAGTTTGGTTCCTGTTGGACATCGCTTCCTGGGAAGCAAAGGCAAAAATACCCTTGGGTCCACAGCTAATAAGGCAGTTCCTTGTTGTTCTTGGAGGCCTCGTTTCAAGGCAGTCAATGCAATCAGTTTATGCAAACGCTGTGTATGTTGCTGTGTATTATTTTTGTGGCAAGAGCCACCTGTATATCACTGTACTGTGGAGGATGTCAAAAGATAAATGAAGAACGGGGATAGAAAGAGGAAGCACTGGGAAACAGGCTCATGGTGGCATCTGAGAGTTCACGAGATGCTGTTGGGAGGCGAGGAGGAAAGGCAGATACAGGAGAGAAAGAGGGAGGGAGGCAGCGAGAAATATTGTGCAGTGTAGGTACTTGCTACAAAATAATTTATCAGGAAACATTATGAGATTTTACCTTGTGCTATAAGTCAATTGATGAGGGTCCTCCAGAAAGGTTTGTGGGGTAGGGAGCGTGTTATTGAACTGTCTCAGTTTAATTATTACTTTGCTAGTGTTCCCATAAGCAAAATAAATGCTTTTGCTGTCATGATTGCAACTCCCATTTCCAACTGGATGAAATGTGAGAAATAAAATCATAGTATTTATTTATGTATTTATAAATTCAAGTCCTGCAGAATTAGGCATTTGAGGTAACGGTTAGGTTGGCTTTTTCTTCCCCAGAGCTCTCCTCTGCAGCTGTCGAAAATGGTTATTCCAGAGTCTTAAACCTCCACGAGCCCATCACTTGTTTGAAAATGGATGCAGGTGTGAGTTTCGGCACTGTGTGTGGTATGAGCCCGCTGGTTAACCTGAAACGCTGGAGGAAGTTGTTCGTAGGTTTGAAACAGGAACTGGGAGCAGCCCCAGCAGATTCACTGCCATTTGCTCATCAAAACCTGAAACCTCTAACAAACCGCCAAAAATCAGTCTCTCCCCATCAGCCTAGCTACAAAATAATTTGTAAAGATGTCTCCTCATCAGCCTAATGGTAGAGGATGTCCGTGGCCTGCCTGGCCTTTGAGGAGGAAGGGCCCTCACAGTCAATCATGATGAAGGTATTGAGAGGTTTTGTGTCATAGAGAAATAGTGGGTAGATCAAAGGGGTGATTAATTGTTACTGTGCAGTTAAAACTGTGTTCAGAAATGCTCTGCAGTACTGACCAGGAGGCAGATTCTCTCTCTCTCTCTCTCTCTCTCTGGTTTTTGGTTTGCTTGGTTTCCCCTCCGGCATGAGAGACGCAGGTCAGGCAGACTACTCTCTGCACTTGGAGCTGTGACTCCTCTGACAGACGTGGCAAAGGGTCTTCCAGGATCCTCAGGAGTGGCTCCCATGGCCATCAGGAACCACCAGGTTCCACTGAACAGCAGCTCTCCTTGGGTGACAAAATGAATGAAAAATTGCGGGTGTGTCCCATTCATTTCACATCAGAAGCAGTTGGATGCAGTCTGATTTTTTTTTTTTCTTTTCCTTCCTTGTTCCTGCCCTTTGAATCAGTATTTAAAAACAATGCAACGAGCTTGTCAGCTCTGCTTCTCCTTTGGTTTGCCATTCCACTTGCCTTGTCTTTGGTGATGACCTGTCAATCACTCGTTACCTCCTTCTATTTTCAAGCAGCTTCCTGGAGGAATTTGCCTGGTTACCCTTTTCCTTTTCCACATATTGTGCAGTGTTTAAAATACACTGCCTTTCCTTCAGAGGGTTTGTTCCCTGTGTGAATTTCTCTTGGCTTCTCTTCCTTGTGGCTGTATGGGCCCCTCCTCTGAGTAGCCGAACACATCCTATAACGTGCCGTATTTCCTTCCTCCTCGTCTGTCTTTTCTCTTCCCTGCTGTCCCCCCAAAAATCTCAAGGAGATTAATGGGAGTAGAGAATGCGTAACAACACAAGCTGGGCCAGGTCCCCATTTGTAATCATTAAGCCACGTTATCATGGCACATACACAAAGACGTGCATGCACAACCAGCAGATCCACAGCTGGGGTAAAACTGTCGTGCTACACACTTGAGCTGTTGGAGAACCTCTGGTATGAAGAGCTCTTTGCAAAATCTCCTAAAAATCATTTTTTTCCACCTGTCTCTCTAGTTGCAATGTTTTGGAGGGTTTCATTCCTTTGTGTAGCCACTGCTTTGGCTTTTGTTTTTCCTGGGTCAGTAAAAGAGTATAAAAATACCTGATGTGCTTCATATTCTGTGAGGCTTTAGTTATAGCTGTATGAGGTATGTTTCTTCTATATTATTTGGTGTCTCGACAGTGTCTGTAAGTCTGCTTTGTTTCTCTTCCTGAACTGTAACCTTTTCATTGCAGAGCCTGTGTTGGGGACATACTATACCTACCATTTCAGACACCACTTATTGAGCGTGATAATAATGATAAAACTAAAAAAAAAAAAAAAAAAAAGAGGGGGGGGGGGGGGGGGAAATGTCGTAGTTCGTCATAAACAATGTTTATAGAATTATAGGCACCAGCACATCCTTTTCTTAATTAAGCTATCGGCTGACTGGCTGACTGGCCCCCTGATTCTGCTTAATGAAATAGGAGGCGGCTGGGATGATGGACTAGCTGTTCAGTGTTGGGCCAGCATGTAGTTTGTAGGGACAGTGGTGGCCCCTAGGAGGCGGCTGGATGATGGAGCTAGCTGTTCAGTGTTGGGCCAGCATGTAGTTTGTAGGGACAGTGGTGGCCTCCAGGGTCTAGATTAATGTTTATCGGCATTAGAAGAGAGAGAAAAGATTTTGCTAGCAGATGTTAGCAAAGCGTGAAAAGGTTCAGAGAAACCCTATCGCGTTTGGAGCCTTTGGGCACGAACCATAGCCCGTGGAAGGCAATGGAGAGATTTTTGAAAGGTGTTTATGCTTACATACAAACCTGTGTCATTTTAGGTCACCTTTGTCTCACCCTCTCACAAACTGAATTCAACCTGTGACTCCCTTGTGGTTTGCACATTGCTAGTTTTAAAAATTTATTTCCATGTCATTGCTTTTTGATGTTTTATTGGAAATTTGCTCACTCTGCTTTTATGCTGCATCTCTCAAAGCATCTTTTCTTTGGCTCTGACCTCAGCCTGTTCCTAGGTGGTTTATGTAACCTTTGCATCTTTTTCGTCTCTGCCTTTGGCTTGTCTCATTATATTACAACCCCAGCTTTGCAACAGAGGCATGATTAGCCATTTAAATAGTCTGCATCTGCTAGCTGGTGTTAGCCCACACAGCTTCCTCATTTCATAACATGCTCAAAGTGCTCGAAGGTAGAGATAATTTTGCACAATGCTTTTTTTTTTTTTTTTGCAGAGTGAGGACAGTGTGTTAAACAGATCGAGTGACGTGTTAACAATGAAAAAGCAAGAGGATGGGCCATCTGCTGGGCAAGACATTGCCTTGGGGAGTTAAAAAACAGTATGACGCTATTATACCTGATCTTTGACCACCTGCGCTTGTGCTGTACAAGCAGGCTTTCAGGCTGTGCTGATGGGGCTTTGTTTTTATTCCTGATTGCAGCTGCAGTGTTTTCACTGCGCTTGGGGTGAAATTGTTTGTTTTCGTCATTCCTGTCGCTTTCTGTGTGATAGGCATCTCCACACGTCCTTAATATATTTATTTATGTGTCTAAGTAGTTAAAGGTGAAGGAGGTTTTTTAAGCGGCCATCCTTCAGGGGTTGTGGCTCACTTCTTGCGCAGGGTCTAGTGAAGCTGACGGACCGTTGTTGACTCCAAAAGGCTTGGAGAAGGTCCCAGAGATTCCTCTTCTCTTCCTTTGTTCCTTCCCCTGGCAAACGTGCATGTTTCAAAATGCTGCTGCTGGCTAATTGTGCCCTAATTGAGAAAAATCCTGGAGCGACTTCACTGAAGTCAGACATGACATCAGCAGCGTTGCTCAGGCAGCGAGTGTTTGGTCCTTTGTTCCCGTCCCACAGCACACTTCCCTGTTCCCGAATCAGGGCGGTGTAACTACGTCAAATGCATAACATCTTTCAACAGGAGGTGCAGCCTCAGCACTTTAGGCACAGCAGGGGGATTTGGATGTGGTCAGTGTTTGTACTGGCAGACTCTTTGTTGTTTTCAATAATTCTGTTGTCTAACCAGTGCGTTCAGTGTAAGATCCTGGCATTGGATGAGGCATTATTCCTTGCTGGCAAGCAGATTACTTGTCGTAACATGTTCAGGGTGCACTGCTGGTGCATAATATACCGATCCATCATCTCCTAAATTTACAAGGATAAATGCAATCTCTCAAGCTAAGCTGATATGTATCATTTCAAAAGTACATTCGCCTGGGATATATATCAGGGTGATATTGAATTAATCTTTGTTAGGTTTAGATAACTTCATCCCAGTGAATTTCTTGGTGTGACAATGATGCAGCTGGATAATAAGTCCACTTTCGTCAAGTGATGACAGCTGTACTTTCCAGACAATTCTTACCTCATTTGATTGATGCGGTGTGTTCCTGTATGCTGAAGGCAACAGGAATTTCTTTTTGGGCTCTCTGGGAGTGGGATCAGACCCTTTTGTTTGAAAGAAGTTGTTGTCTCTTTTCTTCGATGGCATCTCTTTCTAGAGCATGTCAGGGTTTTCCGTGTTTCACCATCTCTGAGCTGTTTGTTTCTACATACATTTTAATGTCTGCTTCTGGCCGTTTTCCCTTGGTCTCATTATAGCTTTCTCTGTCTCCCACTGAGCTGATAAGGCATGGGTTTTATGCGGTGCTTTTTCGCTCAGTCACACTGAAGATACAACATGCTTAGGAGGACTGCTCCCCGCCATACAGCCAGCACGGGTGAGCTTGCATCTGGAATCAGAAATTCAAGAGTTACGAGGACTGCTTGCTCACTAACATTCCCTGTTTTATACCCTGTTCATCAGAAATGCACATATGACTTGCACCAGTGACAGCCTTAATCTCGCAAAATCCACTTTTAAAGATGTTTTAAGTTTGCACGCAGTTTCTGCCTGTGGTTCACAGAGAACTGCAAGAGTCTGCGAGGAAGCCTGTTACCTCTCAAGTATCTGAGCATGTCTTGCTGGCCTTCCTCCTCATTACCCTTCTTCATTAACAGCTACCATGTGCATGCTGAGCGGCTTGTCCCTGGCTATCACAGCATCTGTTATTTAGGGCAGCAGTGTTTTGTTTCGGAGCGTGCTTTCCTCCTGGTGTGTCTGTGCGTGGAGTAGGACAGCTGTGTCCTAATCACTGACTGATCTTGGCTCCTTCTTGCTCTGATTTTCTTAGTCCAGTGCTCTTCTGGGCCTCTCCATGCCCAGTGTCCTTGGAGTTTAAGCCACATTTTTTTTTTTCTTTGTGTTTTCTTTCAACATAATGTTTGTGATTTGGAGAGGGTGGGTGGGCAAGTACAAAAGATGAAGGTTTGATTTTTGATCTGAGCTCTGAAGCTGTGTTCATCATTCATCAGGGAATCTATGTCTTTCTGATGCTTGTGGTTATAAAGCATTAATATATCATGAGCATAATTTTTAATGTAGCTGTCTTGAAAGGATTTCCAGAACCTGGGTTATTATTGCCCTTCACAGTATAGGAAGTAGGTTTGGGATCCATAACTTACTTCTTTTATTACAAACAGCTCCTATGCCTTGGTGGTGGGGCTGCGACTTCTGGATAGCTCTGGGGTACATTTT
Organism: Aptenodytes forsteri; assembly: GCF_000699145.1. Taxonomy (NCBI): domain Eukaryota; kingdom Metazoa; phylum Chordata; class Aves; order Sphenisciformes; family Spheniscidae; genus Aptenodytes; species Aptenodytes forsteri. The sequence goes on from NW_008795252.1 coordinate 7,844,878, forward strand.
CCAGAAGAATAATTTATTCATTGAAAAATACAATTTACTACATTTTGAAAGGTGCAAAAATGGTTTACAAGTTCTTCTCCAGACAGTAGTAGTTTATTCAATAAAAAATTAGTTCATTTTGGCATTTTCTAAATGGTCTGCAACGAGAATAACCAAAAGTCCGGAAGCAAACATAAAGAAAGGTCCAAGTATAAACACAAAAAAGGATGGCAGTCAGGAGATCTTGGGTCAGGAAACAGTTTTATATTGCAGAATGTGATAAGATCCCTCTCTGGGACGTATTGAAGATGCATCTGTAGATAAGCATCACATGCAGGGTAACAAATGAGAACAGAGCATTTTCTATTGGCTTGAGTAAACAAGGCAAGAACAATATTTTTCCTGTTAAGGGGTGTTAGGAGCGTCTGCCTCTTCCCGCAGCCCTGGCCAGGACCCTCCTGCCTTGGCTGCTGGAGCCCAGCCCAGTGCCCTGGGGCCCAGGGGTCCCAGGGTCTCTGCCTGGGCTGAAGGGACGTGGCTGCTGCTTTCCCAGTTGCAAGTTCTCATGCTCCCTCATACCCTCATCAATTAGTCTGACTGACCAGGTTTGGTTCTCCTCTCTGCCTCCCTTATCATTTGTCGGTCAGGTTTGTGTCCCTGTATGTTCTTGTTTATGGATTTCTCCTTTTCTTACTATCCCATTTTTTTAAAAATTCTTTTTAAAAATTGTTATTTTTTATTTATTTAACAGGTCCTTGACCAGATAGCCTTAAAGAAGCAGACAGTCTCCTTCCACATACCCTTACATTTCCTATTTTCCCCCCCGATTTGTCTAGGAACTAAAAAGCAATTTTGAAAAGAAATAAAACTCTGTCGTATCTTTTCTTCTTTAAAGAAGAAAAAGCTTTTATAAAATTTGTTGTTGAAGTATATAATGAAGGAGTATATAAGAACCAGATGGATGTATGTTAAGGGAGAGAGGAGGACAGGCAGGGTAGAAAGATTTGTGCAATTGTTCCAATAACACCAGAAAAAAAGAGGTAGCAGCTGAAAATAGTAGATGGAAGTAGAAAGAGGAAATTAGATTTTACGCTGGCTAAGATAACCAAAGGTCTAGGCAGGAATATCCTAAAGACTGACATGAGGGGAAAGAATGTTCGCGGAAGTATGTGCCGGAAATCTGTGCTTCCTGCCAAGAACGAAAATACCTTTTTGTACCTCTAAACACAAAGTTCATGATGAATTGTTTCTTTTGTATTTGCCACTCAAGCTAGCCTCCAGGATCCTCATTTTTTTCTCTGCCTTGATGAACCCATGCAGATTTAGCACTAAGAGCAAGTGGCATTCATAGGTGCTTAATCCTGTCTTTTAGATTGTGTCTCCTGTCTTCACCCATTAGATTCTTTCACTGCTTCAGCACGGTAGGAAATTGAAAAATCCTTTGAGGAAAGCATCCTGCAATCTCCAGCACATGGCAAGTGATTTAAAAATGTTGGCAATCTTGTTTTTATCCTCTTCTGGTACTCTGCAAGAAGTATAATAGATTTCAGCTGAGCTCATATCCATTGCCCAGAAACAGCCAAATAGGAGGTAGGCACAATCCTTACTAAGAATCTGCGCTGATGATGTGTAAGACATAAGAAGACTCAGCCTACTCCCTGTCTTTCTTGGCTTCTTAAAAATAACAGAAAGAAAAAGCAGTAAAAAGTTACATTTTTTTTTCTTAAAGAGAGTAGTTATACTTACAAAAATAATGAATTATGATTTCTGTTCATGCTTTTTTTGGTAAAAGCCAATAAATCCACAGTGGATTTCTTGTTAGCTAAATCCATCTGATTTTTGTCTTTACAGTTTATACCAGTGAATGCGCTGGTCTGTAAAAGTAAAGGAATAGTGTTCCTCCCCACATTAATCTCCCCAGCTAAGTTAGACACATTCAAACTTAAAGACTGAGTTTCTCTATCATATGTAGCTTTTGGGGAAAAGCTGAATGATTGAAAGTAGTTCTGTCTTTTTCATTTGGATAACATAGCAAATGGCACAAACTGCTTTCATACTAAGTTCAGTCACTCTCTTTTTGAGGAACTTTGTTTTAATCAGTTTTTCATGGCAGGTTTTTGCCATCCGGTCTGGAATGCATTACAGGCAAGAATCTACTCAATTAGTTAAATGAGAGATGTGCTACCCTAATATTTAATTTCTACTCCCTGCCTCCTCTCTTTCTTTTTTCTCTAGCAGTGATTCTTTTTTAACTTCTGATTTGAAAGAGTAAATAATGAAAGCACAGTGATTTTCAAGAGACATGGAGCACTCTGGTAGGTTAAAGCTGATCCACTGGAATTTTTCATCTCAGTTTCATCGTTTTTCCACAATAGCTGGTTTGTTGGAAGAGGAAACGGGAACCTGCCAAAAGCTGTCATTGTGCTGAGAGAGAACCAAATGGTACTTCTGAAAGATAAAGCAGGATGGAAAAACTCAAGCTGTCAGTATGTGTAGTGCAATTTAACAGGGCAGAGAATAATGCGGTTCTCATGGAAGAAAAAATTTTCCCAGAATGAAATAAAACTAGAATTTAAATCTACGCATTTTATTTCAGTAGCAATGAAAAAATAATAGTAGTTTCAAGTGACTCTGAGACTAGAGAGAGATGGAAAAATACATTGAACAGTTTTTATTTACCTATGTAGCCAATTCCTGGCATGCGGGTCACAGGGAGAATTTTCCTAGTGTACTAGCTGAAAAACCCTTAGCAAAATTTTCTCTTCAGCTTTAATTGATTTCTTAGCTAATATGTACTTCACTAACGACAGCCAATAATCATCCATCAAACACACAAATAGCAATGCAGATGCTTAAAAGTTTTATGCCACTGAAATATCAGGATTTGTGGAAGGAAAATGAGAAAGTAACTTTTTCCATTACGGCTGTAATAAGCTATTCTTATGTACTAGATTTCATGGTAAGTTATGGTTTAGCTGTGAATGCTCAAGGCTGATGTTAGAGAAATGTAAATAGGGAGCTTTCTAATACAAATGATTTTTTTAAGTTATCCAGGAGCTTTATTAAAAATATTTCTGTATATTTAGAAGTACAAAACTGGTAACATAACTTTTTAGATAGTGAGTTTGTGAGTTTGAGTATTGTGATCCTAGAATTTTATTCTTTATTGTCATTGGTTTTCAAACACAACAAAGATTTTTTTTTTTTTTAATGAGGTTTCCATGTAGAGGGTATGGGCTGCTAATCTATCACATTTATATCAGAAAATATATCATGCTGTGAAGTTTCAGAATGTTGTCGTGGAAGAAAGTTGAGGGTTTTTTTCGTGATTCAGGGCAGCAAATCAGAAGGTGGCTACTTGAATCTTGCAGGAACTTTACCAAAGGAAATGAAATTTGAGAAGATGACAAGCAGGATATTTTAAGTGCGAGGTTGTACGCATATGGAAGTTGAAAGCATGTGAAAGCATATAGCCCCATACTCAGCATAAATGTAAAAATAAAGTAAAAAAACTGTTGACAGTGCACAGATTGTGCTGTAAAGGGTATTACACAATACTCTGTCCCCTCCTGCTAGAGTGGGGAATACATTACTGTGATCCTTCAAAGGGAGGCATGCACTTACTGTCCTTCCTAGGGTCCTTCCTCCCGGAGATAACAGCTTGGTACAGCCTGAGCGAGACCAGTGCTCTGCCCTTCCCCAGCCTTTGGTGGCCTTGCCCTGTTTTTTTTTCCTTCAGGCAGTATCTGGAGCATGAAGTTTGCTCCCAGTTTCAGATGTGAACCTGGCAGGAAAGCAAAGCACTGCCCTTGGCGAGCTCAGCTCAGTAAGCCCATGTGTGTGCTGTACCCATGCGTGATCACGAACCTTTTACCGGTGTGGGGACTTGCAGCAGCAAAGTGTTCAGGGCTTTGCTTTTAATTCCCTTATAAGATCCCAGACTGACTTGTACAGACATCACTAAGACCCACGGTGGTTGTTCCTGGCTAGTAAAGCTACACAGCCTAAAGGCAAGTCTGCTGGCTGCCTCCCTGTGCTGCCCTAGGCTCCCAGTTGTAGTCCCAGAGACAGCTTGTGACAATGGCAAAATGCAGCTTGTTCCTCATCTCTCTTTCAAGGCACTGGTGCACTTCCCTTACCTGATGTGCGTGGAGACATAGCTGCACCGGTAAATAGAGAGGGCTAGGGACCAATCCATGGCTCCAACGCTGAGCAGCACAGACTGGCTTACGAGGACACTGATTGAGTCCATGTAGTGTATTTGTCTTGGAGAGAACTAGCTGGAGCACCTGGACCAGAGCCAAAGGGTGAGCTAACATCATTAAGCTATGTGAGCAATCAGGAATCCAGTACTTCTGCTGGCTTTGAGGTCCTTTTTAATTTAACAGGGACAATAAATTTCTCAGCTCTGTTACAGCACTGTGTCCCCAGCAGTTATAAGGTATGGCTGTACAAAACTGTTGTCCTGAAAACAGATACTTGCACAAGTTCTTGGTGTTCTCTCAGGTAGGAGAACTTTTAGAACGAGGCTTAGACAGCAAAGATGGTATGGCTGCACTCAGTTGCCTGTACATTTGACTTCGTATGTCTCAATTTGTGCAGGTCTGAACCATCTAGTCTTGCAAACTGAGACCACTGAGTTTGGAACCGTATTGGGTGGAGTTTGAGAGCTGCAGCTTGGGCATCTTGAGCTGGAAAGGAGAAATAGTTTAAAGAAAGTGTTGGGAGAAAACTAATCTCTGCATCTGGGCTGAGCAAGAAGTTTTTTTCCCATGTCACTAGTGTGAACTGTGGTTCTGCTCATAGATTTTGCAGTACAAGCCACAGATGGCTTTTTAAGATCATCTGTGAGCTTTTTTTGTAGCAAATATCATCATAGTTTAGAGGCAAGAGGACACTGGTGATGTCCCTGATTTCTTCTGCTTTTTTTTGAACATCTGACCGTTGTAGCATTTAATTCTTTATTACAGGTTTTATGCTAGTTACAGGACATTAGGAAGCATTTCAGGGCTGCTGGAAGCTCCTAAAGAGCCTTCTGAAATCAGCATCTCTTACAACACTGACACTGCAGGATTTCCAACAAGCTCTTTGCTCTGCCTCTTCTCCATTCCTCCTTGGGTTCCCTTCTGGCATCTCAGCTCTGCCAGAACGTCTGCAGCGTGTCCCTGACCCAGCCACTGTAAACCCAGGTGATCCCTCCAGTCCTTTGTACCTGCGCCTTTGTTCCCCTGTCTGTTGGGGAAATTTGTACATGTTGCTACATACAAATGAGTTGTTCACGAACAATTGAAGTTAGATTGTGCTGAAAAAGATACCACTGCTGGGCTATCCCAAGAGACCTGGTGGTTGGTATACTGTAGCTGAACTAGGTCATGCATCTGCCCTGTGCGTACCTAGTACTCCAGCACTTGGGACTGCAGAGAATGGCGTTGAGAAAAATAAACCAGAGAACTAGCTGGCATGTATTGGCTGAATTATTTTTGCCGACTGGCTTTCTGAAAGGAAATTCATTAGGCACATTAGTATGGCCTCGTGCAAATTGTTTATGCTTTTGACTCCATGCTCCTAGGTCCATTAAGCTGGAAATGGAACTGGGTACGGCTGCTGGAACAGAACACACGGGACTTTTCTGCCAGAGCATTGGTAAAGTGTGCTGTCTTAGGTTTTTTTTCTCACTTCATGCTCCAGCACAGTTGCTGCCATCCCTCATTTCTCCTGGTACATTAAACATCCAAGGTTCAGGAATGCAAATGATTATGCTGAATGAATCATCTCCATAGCCTTGTGCATCTAGATAATATCATTGTCTTTAGTTGTATGTTCGTAGTATGCTTCTTGAATAATGCAGTGTACTGGTGGTTTCTGAAACTTTAAGTATCTGGCATATGATATCATTTGATGAAAGTTAGTGTAAATCCATTGATATCAGGGGAACTGTGTCAATTTAAAGCATCAAGACAGGACCTTAATGATCATATTTCTACTCCATTTCAAGGTATATTCAAAATAGAGGAATCTTTTAAAATGCGACATTCCTTAGGTTGTTCTTTTTAACATAAAAAATGCAGATGTGGGGGGAGGTAGAAGAAATGGTCTAATTTTTATAACAAGCAGGACCAGTCTGAAGACGACTTGGTATTACAAGCAAAGTGCTAGATTTGCTGGAGCACGTAAGGTTCCTGACTCTAGCCTGGTAAAGCAAAGCAACACTGTGCACTGTGGCTTACTAGAGTAGCAGATTAGGGAAGGGAAATTTTGGCCTTGAGGCAAACTCAGATAAAAATATGTTGCTTGTTAAAAAGTGTATTTGTTTTCCAAATCATAATCTGGATAAAGCCTCTGGATAAAAACCTCAGCAATAGCTCCCAAGTGTGACACATCACTGTACAAACTATTCTGGCCCGTCTGTAAAACAAGAGGCTGAATTTCACCACTTGTACTGTTTGATTAGCTGCTTTGGGAATATGCGTACTGAGCTGCTAGGGACACAAAGGTCTATCAGCCAAAGCAACTGATCACTGAATGATCATCCCAGCATTTGGAAACCTTCTGGGAGTGTAACCACTTCCTCAAGGGGGAGTTTATGGCCGTGGCTGTTGTTTGTTCCGTGTGATTCATGTCCAACCTCAGGTTCTTCAGAGCTGCTGACAGACTTGACATTTACAGCTACTTTCAAACCTACAATTTGGCCTTATCTGAAAAATACCTTGGCCTTATCAAATGGATGCCCTTAAGGTATTCTGTTTTCCTGTTTCTGAGTTGTGCTGTAGACCCCAGACCACACCTTCCTCCTCACTCCAGAATACCCTTTAGCCTGGTTGTTAGGTCCAAATCTAAAGTTTTTTCAGGTGAAGTGTTACTGCTGCTTCAGGGAGACAAGCCACTAATGGTAGCTTTTGTTCCTGTTTGTTTATTCAGTAATACTTTAAAATAACAGCTTAATCTGTGTTCACGTCTTTGGTTTTTATTGTAATCGCATAAAGCATGTGGAAGTTACTTAGTATTAATGTGATTGTCAGAAGTCCTTTGATAGAATTTCTACTGTAATTCAGTATTAATTACTCTGAGCATTAAAGAAAAGGAGCTTATTTTTTGTGCTGCCTGAATCTGAAAGAAATCTTCTTGATTCTGTAGGAGATGGCAACTTGCTTTCCCTAATTGTTTGAATGTGAACATCTGTAAAAGCTGATGTTCTTTGGGTTTTGGAGAGAAAAGGTAGCTCAAAGGAGTACAAACCCAGGAGTTTATAGTTTGACCATAGTTTCACATACAGCACTTGTTGGTAAGGTGCTTACCATCTCCTCCACAACCCATGTGGTATCAGTGGGTCACCTCAGTCTAACTCCTGTTGCAGTAATGTTTTGGCACCTTCATGAAGGGAACTGGTGCAGAGACCTGAGTCAAATGAAAAGAAATGAAGCTAGGGCTGGATGTATTTTTTTGGCTGACTAAAACTTCCAGGTAATATAGTTTAAGTTGTCCCAAGCTATTTACAAAACCAGGCTGAGCAGTTTCACCTGAACAACATAGAGCTCGGTTCAGAAAACCGGCCAAGGCAGATGCCATATTTTATGAGAGGCGAGTAGTCACCTCAGTCACTGAAGCAGCGGTAGGCCCGAGTTCAGTTCCCTTTTCTGTGTGAGGGGACTTAAACCTCTATGTCTCATCTAGTAGGAGGCAGTCCTAACCACCAGCAAAGGGGGCATGCTGGGCTGGTGCTGTCAGCGTCACCTGCTGATATTGTTCCAGTTTGTGTGACTTAAACAGGGAGGGCCTGAAGGCTGGCTGACTCCACCACCAGTTTAGACAGTAACCCTCTTCTTGTCTTCCTCTCTGAACATGCATACGAGTATTGTACGTCCAGTAAAATTACCGTTAACGAGAGGGATTGAAAGACCCTTCTTCACTCATTGCTGATATCTGAGATTGTATTGCCCAGGTGAATATCCTGCCAATGTTGTCTCCTGGAGTCAAGCTCCATCCAGTTCTGACAATTCATTGTTATTGACTGTTACCTGAGATAGGGAGCAAAAGAGAGAAAGGTTTTCTTGCCTGGTATTTCGGAATGGGAGAAGGTGGGACCACATCTGAGTTATGGTGTATTATATAAAACAAGAGGCATAGCACCTCTAGATGTGTGACACGGGAAGAATGCCAAATACAGTTACAAAGCTGCTCCTATATAACATAGTATCAATGCCACTGACCCTTCTCTGGCATTTGGAAACTAAGAGCTAACTATGGAATTGAATGTTTTGCTGCGCTTTCATTAACCAGCGCATAGAGGGCTGTAAAGTACTCAGTGACATGCACTGCCTTTCAAAAGTATTACTTTGTCCTAGCAAATAGCATTTATTTCCTGCTACCTTAAAAAGAAAAAAAAAAAGGTTTTTTTACTTCGTTTACACTGTATCTCCTTTGAATGAAGTTAATGAGGGGAAAAAAGGTGAAGGAACTCTAGCACTTTCACAGGTATCAAAACAGTTGAAGAGATCAGCAAAAGCTCCAGCATGTTTCAGCTATCCGTACTTTTTTTTTTTTTTTGGGTCAAGTGTGTTCTAGCTATAGCATTTTAAATTGATTACAGGGCTGTACTAACAGTTGAGGAGAAACCTTTGCAGTTTAATTGCGTTGAAGAGAAGTTTGTGGCATTCTCAGTATTAAACATCATACATCTTGAAAAATATATCTGGATGATCTACTCAAAATAGTGGACTCTCCTAAGGGTACCATACTGGAAGCACAGTGCTAGGAGCATCTATCAAGACTTAAGAAAAGGTAAAAGGAAGTTGACATCACTAAAGGGCAAAGAAAAGGGAGATTAATGGAAACAGAGAAATATCCTACCAGAAGTTGAAGTTGTTTCCAAAGGAAATGGAATTTATTATAAGCTCTGGCTGATTAAATATTTTATTTATGTGGCAGGCAGAAAAAGTTTCTAAAAAGACCTGACTAGAGGAATGAAAACCTAATGCTACGTCCTCCTCCCAGCAACAGCAAAAACCAAAAAAAAGCAAAAAACACCCACCCCCACTGTATGGTCAATTGATGACCAGGTATAAAAGAAGTGCTCAGAGAAGACCCAGGGAGGCTCTATGAATTGTTTGCTTCTGTGTTCACTGTGGAAGAAACTGAGGACATTCCCTGTGCCCACGGGGAGACTCAGCAGGCTGAAACTGAGATAATTATTAGAGAATTTATGGTATAGATACAGGATGAATGTGAATGTATTGGCAGGACTGGACTCACCCATGAGTGCTGAAGAACAGTAGTGTGTACTTCCTCGCTTAAAACTGCATTGGTACTTGAAGACTGGAAGGTGTTAAAAATGGGATCAGTATTTAAAAATAGTTCAAGTAGATCTGTAAGCCTGGCATGTCTACCAGCTGAATTGGTAGAGACTATATTATAAGGTAATATTAGTGAACACCTGGATAAATGTAAGTGCTCTTGTGAAGAGTCAGCAGTGTTGAGTCCAAGGGAAATTTTACATTGTAAAACTTTTGGAGTTCTTTGAATAGATGCATGTGGATAAGTGTAATCTATATCCGGTAGATAAAGTCTATTTGAATTTTTAAAAGACTTTTGTCAAAAGGGATCAAGGATTTCATGACGTAAGAGAGAAGGTATTGGTAAAATAATTGGTTAGAAGGATGCGGAGAATAAGAGATTAGGCAAATACTTGGAAGTAAGATTCACTGAGGTTACTGCATCGACAAACTACACCAGTATCAGGAAATCTTCTGAGCTGAAAATACTTGGATGTGCAGTTTAAAATATACTGGTCATGTTCTTACTCTTCCCTAGGTGTCCGCGTGTGAGTTGCAGAGTTGCTCTTTCAAAGATCTAGTGTGCAGCAAATCAACACATCTCAAACACTGTTGGAAGCCTTGAGAAGCATCTACTAACGCTTCTAGGCATAATTGAACAGCACCAGAATTGCTGAGAAATATTGCTGTAAATTGATATTAGATGAAAGTAAAGTCTTTTTCTTCAGAAGGGACATTTTGCAAGTTCACTGAAGGTAGTGACTTAAAGGTCTGCAGCTGCAGTCCTTGGACTGGCTTGAACTCTCCTGGCTCATTTCCAGGGATTTTACTAATGGCATGAGCTTTTGTGCCAAGGACTGGAAGGGACTTCCTTGTCTGTCAAACTGCTGTTTCTCTCTCTCCTTTTCTATCTTTTTAGCCTCATGTTTAGCTTCTGCTAATCTAACTGCTCCAGAGCAATTTATCACCTCTTCTGCTTATGCTCAGGTGGCCACTAGTTCATTGCTCAATTGCAATGCTCATTGCCCTAGGGATGCAAAACAGGTGAGGTTGCCCAGAGGGGAGTGGCTAATAGAGGAAATACAGAGATCTTCTTTTGCATATTTTAGAGTTGTGTGGATTGATTTTACTCCATTTAAAATATTGTAGATTCACCACATATTCCTATGGGCTCTGAACAACTGTTTTTTTATTATCAAGCTTCTAGTTGGCAGTGTTGTTTAATAGGGATCTGCGCTCCAGCTGCAGGCCATGTGGCATGATCTCAGAGATCACCAGTGATACATGTAGTATAGTTTAAAAAAGGTGCTCATATGCTTAAAAAAGAGCCTATCCTAATTACAGCTGTTGCCATAAAGCCTGTCGAAGCATCTACTGTTTTAAATAATTTCTCTTCAGTCTACGCTTTTTGTAGCACAGAGCATCTTTAAAAAGAAAACACATTCAATTCAAACATTGCTGTTTTCTCTCTCTATCCAGTTCTCTGGAAAGAGCTCTAAGAGGTTGAAGAGAGGATATAGCTGAATGTCACCTTCACTGACAGTTGCAAATTATTAATATGCAAAGGATGTCATGATGTTAAAGAGAAAACTCAAAAGACTTAGCAAAAGTGTTCTCAGCTATGAATAGGTCTTTCATGGCTGTAATCATTTGGTATGTTTTATATTTGGGTTACAAAGCATGTAAGGCCAGCATGAACAGACAGGAAAGCATAACGTTAATTAGCTTTGTGTTTGCTGCAGTGCTATTGCGGGCGGTGATCTAGAGACACCTGTGTCTGGACAGTAGTTGGGTAAAAGACCTAGACGTGCAGGAGATACTGCACTGTTCTGTTCCTGTTTGGTTGCTGTCCCAAAGACACAACAGACTGTCTTAGGGAACCCGTGTTAATCAAAAGTAAATCTCCTGAAGACTATATCTGGGCTTTGTTGCAGTTCTTTTTCCCATTAAAACCTGAGAAAATGTGTGATCTGGTTACGTTTCTTCTCACAGGCTCACTCTGGCATACAGTCCAGTGAAATTAAGTGCTAAAGGTATCAGGCTTAGTTCTGTAACTTTTTTTTCTAGCTGATTTCATTGGTTCTATATTTTCTCATCCTCCAGACTTTCAGCTGTAAGAGCTGCGAAGTATTCAGAAGATTGAGAAATAGTAGGCAGCAATTTTATTTTGACCATACAAGTAGTTTACAGCCATGCTGTTCTGGCTGTCCTTTTATATTATTTCCCCTTGTGTGTGACTTTAGCAGCCACAATCTTCAAAGAGTCAAACTAAGATGAACAGCTCATCTTTTGAAAGCTAAGATTCAAGCTGTCAGGTAACAGGAAGGATTGATGTTTAGCTCTGCCGGTTTTGGAAAGAGTAGCTATTAAAAGCACATTCTAATTTGAGTTGGCAGAATAAGGATCACACACAGTCCCAAAATACCAGTGAACACTGATTTTAATGTTTCATTGCTTTGGTGTATAGGATAGCTCTGTGTTCTGTTGAAAAATGGAGAGTCAGCTTTCCCTTGGCACTACATATAGTATTCCCAGGGTGACAGCGTAAGAGCAGTAATGGGTGGAGGTTTCAAAAAACCCCTAATTAATACTGAATTCAGTCAGAAGGGGAGCCTGTCTCTTCATGGGGATTAGAGCCTACTTCCGCAATGTCTAACTGGACTTTCTGAGTGTATCAAATTATTCTGAAGGTCATGTGCTAAGGTCAGTGGGTCATTAAGAAACAGGCTGGTGGAGAAAGATGTAGTCTGCAGTCACTGTGGAAAGAGTGTGTTTCCTTGCTTTTGAGTCTTTAGGGCTGATGGTGGGAGTGACCAGAATCCCTGACCTGGAAAAAGCCATTGAAAAGGTGTATAAAAAGGAGAATCAGGCTAATTTATTTGTCTTTAATCTTTGGGACCAGAGCTGAGAGGAAAGCACCGGTTCTTTGAGGTTGGAAGCCTCCGTCCATAAGAAAGAGGAGGCAGTGTGGGGTCTCAGCAGGCTGCAGGTTGTGCCTAAGGGATAAGCTGAAGTGAGTTTTGGAGACAGTCATACCCTGAGAGGAGCAAGCGTCTCCGCTGAGAGTCTGAGTGGAAGCGGATAAGGGAAGAGCAACTGACATCATCTACCTGGACTTGTGCAAAGCATTTGACACTGTGCTGCACAACATCCTTGTCTCTAAATTGGAGAGACATGGATTTGATGGATAGACCACTTGGTGGATAAGGAATTGGCTGGATGGTTGCACTCAAAGAGTTGTGGTCAACGGCTTGGTGTCCAGTGACGAGTGGCGTTCCTCAGGGGTCAGTATTGGGACTGGCACTGTTTAACATCTGTGTTGGCGACATGGACAGTAGGATTGAGTGCACCCTCAGCAAGTTTGCCGACAACACCAAGCTGTGTGGTGTGGTCGACACATTGGATGGAAGGGATGCCTTCTAGAGGGACCTTGACAGGCTTGAGAGGTGGGCCCGTGTGAACCTCATGACGTTCAATAAGGCCAAGTGCAAGGTCCTGCACATGGGTTGGGGCAATCCCAAGCACAAATACAGGCTGGGTGGAGAATGGATTGAGAGCAGCCCTGAGGAGAAGGGCTTGGAAGTGTTGGTTGATGAGAAGCTCAACATGACTCGGCAGTGTGTGCTTGCAGCCCAGAAAGCCAAGGGACTTTTTACAAGGGTCTGTAGTGATAGGACAAGGGGTAATGGCTTTAAAATGAAAGAGAGTAGATTTAGGTTAGAGATTAGGAAGAAATTCTTCACTATGGGGGTGGTGAGGCACTGGAACAGGTTGCCCGGAGAAGTTGTGGATGCCCCATCCCTGGAAGTGTTCAAGGCCAGGTTGGATGAGGCTTTGAGCAACCTGGTCTAGTGGAAGGTGTCCCTGACCATGGCAGGGGGGTCGGAACTAGATGATCTTTAAAGTCCCTTCCAACCCAAACTATTCTATGATTTGCTGTCTTTGGGTCCATAAAGGGCAGTCAGGTGGGAAGAGAGGAGAGAAAAGGGAAAGGAAAAGATGGGAATAGCATCACCCCAGCCATGCTACAAGCTCTCAACTGGGTGACTGTGGTGCCTGTGGAGGGGCCCGCAGTGAGAACAGGGGAGAATCCCTCGTGCTGAAGCTGTTTGACATGAGATTAGACAAAGCACTGGGATCTACCGCAGGAATAAAAGCCTCCTGGATTGATGGAGAATGTTTGGCATCTGTAATTTCATTGGTTTAATAATCAGCCTTTATGATTGCTCATGTTACTTCATACCTTTTCTAATCACTCTGAAGTGCATTGCAGGCCTCATTTTTTTTGCCTGAGGCTCCGAGCATACTTCCAGTTAGATCAGAGTTGGTTTTGCCATTGACTTTAATGGTATTATAATTGAATCTTAAGTCAGGTAGCTATCCTTAGGCTAAGTAAACAATGGCTTGTGTAGTTGGGGAAGTTGGGATAAAACAAAAAAGGATAAAACAAGCACTTCACGTGCTTATTTCTGGCTCCCTGTGTGGACAAGTAGAATAGTCTCCCTTGCACCTAATACATGCCAAAAGTGCCTATGTGGAGAATGAGCGCATGGAAACTAGTATGCTGTTAATTCAAACACAGTCTGTGTTTTAGTAAGATTGGCTACACAAGCCCCGAAGGGGCAAATAATCAAGAAGTGCATGATATGAATGAGAGCACAGGTCATTAAGGAGGGCATCACGATTTGAAAGCATAAAAGCACTCTGAGAAATGAGTGCAGTAAAACTCCTCTGTCACTGCAGTGGAGGTTCAGATGTGTGGTTGCAAGCTGACTTGCTGTGACCCCAGCTGTAAGCATTTTCCAACAGCTGCAGCAAATTGCTAAATCATTCTTGGCTAATGCTGACATCAAATTATCTAAATAATTTTTGTAAGGTTATCCTTTGCCATAGGGACAAATACATAAGTCTTTATATGCCTTCTGCTCTGTTCCCTTGAGCTCTATTTGTCTTAATTTAAAAATAATACACTATTGCTTTGGCATACGAGCTGTTCCCTCATTACTCAATCTTTTTTTTTTTTCTTTCCAATAAGTCAACTTGTGATTAATCCACAATGCTGAACTTGTGACTTTGCAGATGCCAACACAGTAAGTGACTGGGATATCATCACAGGCATGAGATAGTGACTCTCCAGGGAGATCAAAAGGAAACCAATATGCGAGAAAATGCTGCCATTATTATCTGCAAGCGGGTTAGCTCAATGTCACTGCAGCAAATTCTTTGTGGTTACTGGAAGTCATCTCCTAGTACCAGAGAGCAGTCCTATCCCCGAATATCTGCTAAAGAACATCAATAAGAACATTAAAAACAGATAAAAAACCAAAACCCAAAACACTTAATGCTCTTAAGTCTTTGTACTGTCATGGCAATGTACTGTGGCAGTTTTCTCTTGGATGCATTGTTCTCTCTGGAAGAGTAGAGCACAGCATTTGAGGGAACTCTACAGCTGGTATCAAGGAAATTATTTCTCTGATATCTGTGCAGCTGTGCCTACACGTGCCTGTTGAAAGTTGTGCTCTTTAAGTTGATCTGTCATATGGACCTGACAGCAAAAAATGTGTTGCTCGTGATTTTATTTGCTCGCTGTCCATTAATGAGTGCAGTGGAAGTAAAGCACCTGGGCTGAATGTGCTGTGATCTGCTTTCACCAGCATTCACAGTCATCGGCACCTCTCTGGGCTGTCATCAAGCTGCCGGGACGCATTACTGCAAATTACTGAGCAACTCTCATAGTCTTCAGGTGCTGCTCAGGGCTCGGGAGATTCCAGCTCCAGTTTTATCTAAATGCTGGCAACCTGCCATGCGTTTGTGTGAGCTTAACTGCAGAAGGTCAGAGGATGACCCTGAAAGCCATTCAGCTGTTTCTTTCTCAGAGCTGAGCTGGGGAGATAACGTCACCCGAGATGCACTCTTGCACGAGGGGCTGGATCATTTGATGGGTTTCTTTTGAAGCCCTGTGGGTGGGCGCGAGCTGCACAGCTTTTGGGCTGTGCCGCTGAGAGTAGCGAGTGTTCAAAGCATGTCAGGTAGAAGCGACCTCTAACTAGGAACCAGAGGCTCCTCATTCAAAGAAGGCCGGGCAAGGATCAGCATGAGGGAAGGCGTTTCTGCCCATCTGGATGCAAGGACTGCATGAGGCTGACGGCGTCCATGCCAGGACAAGCAGGAAGGAACCATATTGTCATGCTCACACGTGTGCTACAGAGCTGGTCAGCTGCAGAGGAAAAGCCCTCCTGGTCTCTCTGTCAGGCATGGAGTAGCCTCCTTGCTGTCTGCTGGGATGGATGCGGTATGGTACCCGCAAAGCCACCACTAGAGTGGGGTTGCCTGCAGGACTCCTTGTCTGGATTGGGAGCTAAAGGAAGATACACCTGAGCTTCTAGTACCATTTCTAGAAACTTGCTGATGCACGGCGTTTGTCCCCAGATTTCGCAGCCTCTAACCAGCCTGTGAAATGTCAGAAAGCTGGATAGGGCTTCTATTTTTACAAATGGGGAACAGAAAATTTCATTTGCTTCTATATCTCCCCTCATGCGGAGCGCAAGATGGGCAGCAGCTTTTTGGCTGTGTTAGGCCATCAGACCAGCTGTAATCAGCACGTGTTAGGCTTCTACATGGGCTCCTGGCTACCTGTGTAATGTCCATCTGTTGAACTGGGCGTGATGCCTACTGACGCTACGATCCAGGTCATTTGAGTGAGGCACGGGTTTCCAGGAGGTGATGATGTTCCTGAAGGACAGTTTGCAGTAGCATGACAAATGCTGTCCCTTCTGCGTGAAGTCCCTCCCATGCACTGCTCTCGTGGCAGTGCCGTTCACTTCTCGTTACTATAAGGCATTTGGGGAGATTCATCTAGAAGAAATGTAAATGCATTGTGGCAATGACAGCAAATGAATATTCAGAGACAGTCCCTGGCCCTCTGTGACTGTATCTGAGCAATTTTAATGTATTCATCTTAGAGCTGTGCAGTGCTTTTCTGGGAATGGTAAATTTGCTGAAAAAATGCAGTTTCAGAATAACCACTTCTATTTGCCACCTGAAGTGAAATTTGTTAACCAGCTGTAAGTGGACATGGTGAAACCAGCTTCCAGGAGTGACAGATGATGTGTTTCTGCCTTCCCCTCAGCCAAGGTGCAGGGACCCCATCGCATCAAGCTGTGTGCTCAAGTTCCCCTTACTGCGAAAGGGAGTTTGAACCTGCATCTCCCACCTCCCAGTGGATGTCCCAAGTTATGGGGAGGGGGATAGTCTGAAAGCCTGCTGCTGGTCTTATTCTACCTTTTGTAAGCAATTAGGGTGATTAGAACAGGGTTTGGATACTGAGGCTCTGAGGGCCTAGGTGAATATTGAAAGTATTAAGCTAGGGAATTTTTTTTTTAGCCTCAGTGACTGTGTCCTGGTGGAAATGGAACAAGTTTGATAGGATGCACCCAACTCCTGTACAGGATAATCTGACAGGTTGTCTTGCTGCTCCTTAGGAAGAGAGGATGGTAAAGCCTGTTTTGGGGAACACTTAGCTAAAGGTCTGATAGTGATGGAGTGAGAGGGCCCATATGAGAAGGTACAGTGAGACAATGAATTTCTGCCAGGGCACCTTGGTCTCGGCTGGCCTTCTATATTCAGCTGTGTCTTGGCTATTTCTACAGAAAAGAATGCCAAATGCAATAAGTTATGAAATTATTTTTATTGTTTTGTTTTGTATGTTCAGGTTGAATTGATTTCTTGCTTGGAAGAGAGTGGCTTTGTCTACATTAGCAAATAGCACCATGCAGTAGGAGCAGATCTGCAGAGCAAAACAGTAATGAAGACCCAGGCAGATTTCAGGGAGTTTGCTTCAAAACAGCTTTATTCTAATCCTGCTTGAAGGAAATTTTTAAAGAAACTTGTAGCAAATCAGGAGACCAAATATTGCATGTTGAAAATGTCAACAAAACCTTTCAACTTATTAGGAGTATTTCAAGTTTTCTGCCAAAACAAAGACTTCAGAAAACCTGGTACATGTTCATGAGACACTTCAATGCTGTTGAAGCTGTATTTTTTTTGTTGGCAATTGCTTCAGCTGAAATTTTATCTGGCACTTCTTGAGGTCGTCTGGCATCCTACTTAAACCTGTGTATCTTGCTGTGTGTGTGATTCTTGCTGTTGTTTCAAAGAGGTCTATACACAAAATTACTCTCTTCATAATGCTTTAAAAAAGGTATTCTTATGCCTATCTCTGCCTACACCAGAGAAAGGAAAAAAAAAATCCAGTGCTGTTGTCTCAAGTTTTTGTTCTGACTCCTCTGCTGTGTGACTATGAAATCAGTCATGACACATTTGTCTTAGCTGCAGGAAACTGGGAGAGAGGAGGCAGCAACAAGGGCAAGACGGGCACTTGGGAGCAGAGAAAAAATTAGGGATCACATGCAGGAGAGCAACCTAGCTGCAATGAAAGGAGTGCCTGTGAGGCTTGTGCAGAAGTGGCTTTTAATGTAGTAAACTTTGCCTGCATGCTGAAGTCTATAGATAGTGTCACGTGGTAAAGGCGGGGAGGACTTAGTGATGCTCTGAAGATTACGTGGACTCTGGAAAGAAAGCAGGTTATCGAGAGTAAATCATAGTGACTTTCTCATGCAAAGGTACCCTCCAATGCAGTCAACACCCCAAGACAGCAAGTGTTCCTGTTACTTAGCAAGTTTGTGGTTTAGGTATTGGATTTTACCCGTGGCTCTGGCTGACCTCCGTATCAGCTACATCCAATGATATATATTTGGGATACTTTAATATTTTACTGAAATGTGATTTGTTTAGTGTCAGACGTCAGGACAGGTCAAACATCAGTCCAGGTTTTGGTGTGTGTGAATGGCCTAGGATTTCCTGCCAGATGTCTCATTCCTCTTGGCATATCCAGAAGCATACGGCAAGGAAAGGTTATGGTCTTGACAGGATGCTGGTTTTGGAGTAGTATATAAGTCTAACATCAGGGATAAAACAGACATCAGCAAATAGCTATTGGCAATTCAACAAATTGTAACCTGATGTTGTTTCTATATCAAGAGATGAGAAGACTATCATATTAGAGAAACAATCTGTACATATACTTTGCCCTCCTCATAGTTGCCATCTAGTCTCTCCTTTAACTTGTGTGCTACAAATACCAGCTGCTTTTAAACCTACTCAGTGTGTAAATCGTGCCATCTTAAACACCAACTCTGAATATTGTTTGGTGCCTGTTGCTAAATTTTTGTGGTGCCACTTATCCAAAACAATTCATTGATTTCTGTCTTATTGTTTGTAACAAAGTATGTTCTTTGAGATTTCTCTCAGTTCCAGAACGAGAATTAACTACCATGGTAGCACAACCTAAATCACTATACAGGCATAACAAAAACAATTCTTCCAAGTCTTACAAGTTTTATAAGTCCAAAGTTTTTATTTAATTATTT
The DNA here is from genome assembly GCF_000699145.1 of Aptenodytes forsteri. Classification (NCBI taxonomy): domain Eukaryota; kingdom Metazoa; phylum Chordata; class Aves; order Sphenisciformes; family Spheniscidae; genus Aptenodytes; species Aptenodytes forsteri. The sequence continues at coordinate 7,863,554 of NW_008795252.1, forward strand.
CTTGGTGTTGCTTGTTCAGCATGTAACTTTGATTCTTTTTTAGTATGCCTTTAAGAAATAAGAACAACACGGACTTTAAAATTTCTTTTAAAGATTCCTGTGCCTGAAAAAATAAGTTGGGTTTTGGACAAAAAGAAAAATGTCACTAAAAATGATTGATTTTCAGGAAAACTGTCAGTGTTCATTCAGGGTTTTTTGAAAAGATGAAATCAGAAACTTTTTGGTTTCTGGAGTTAGCAGGATACCAGATAGTTTTCAACTGTCTATTCAGGTTTATGTTTCTAGAAGAGAGGCAGTGTCAGACAGTCAGAAGTTTGTCTGGACTTTCTCTGGGTCGAGAAAGGTGTGCCGGTAATTGTAAATATGTGTACGAAGAGCAGCTTTTAGCTGGGTTTTGAAATGACTGGGAGAACCTATGTGTGACCAACTTGTTTTTCTCTGTTGTTTTACAGGTTCCAGAATCTGTTGTGGTCTCGAAAAGCGTTTGTGGACAGCGTGAAGGTGTATAACCACAGCTACATCTACATGCCAGCATTCTCGATGAAGACGGGGACAGGACCCTCCCTACGTGTCTATTACACCCTGGAGGACTTCGGTGCCAAGCAGGCAGTCCTTTTTGCCAACCCCAATTTCCTGCGTGACATTGGCAAGTTCTGGAAGAGCAAAGGTATCCATGCCAAACGGCTTTCCACAGGACTTTTCCTAGTCAGTGCCGCCCTTGGTCTGTGTGAAGAAGTAACAATTTATGGCTTCTGGCCATTCTCGGTGGACCTGCACGGGAAGTTTATTAGCCATCATTACTATGACAATGTCTTGCCCGATACTGGATTCCACGCCATGCCGGAGGAATTTCTACAGCTCTGGTTTCTTCATAAAAGTGGTGTACTGAGAATGCAGCTAGAACCATGTGAGGACCCTTTAATCCATTCTTCTGCCTGAGGATTGTAGGAGTCGGTTTGGGAGATCCAATAGTTTTTAATTTCCATGCTCTCCAACAGAGAGTTCTGTTTTCTGTTGATTCTTTTTAAAGGGAAAATAATCGTGGATCTGCATGGACCATAAAAATGCTACTTGAAGGCCAAATGGAACACGTCCTTAATGTATAGTGCTTTATGGAACTGGGGTGGGGGAAAGCGAATGTCTCCATTGAGTCCATTCAGCAGCATTATGAAAGTAATGTCAGAAGCAGCACAGCTGAACTTTCCGGGGGACATTTTTAAATGACCGATGTAAAAAGGGCATTAAGGCTCGGAGAGACACAGGGCCACTCACAAGCTTTTGCTGACAGTGCCAAATATGACTGTCTGTTCAAAAATCCATTTCATTCCAGATTGGCACCGTGTACAATGTTCCTTTTTCCTTTTTTTTTTCCTCTGTGTGTGGGGTGTGTGTGTAGGAGAGCGTGTGTGTGGTGTTAACTTTGTTTCTTTCCTTTTTCTTTTCCCTTTTTTTTCTTCTACTTTTTTTTTTCCCCCAATGGAAGGAAAAGGAAAGGCTTAAAAGCCCCAGGAGCTGAGTACCATCAACTCCTTCCAAAGACTCTTGGGAGAGTGAAGGGTGCTAAGAATCTGGTTAGAAGAATGTCCTAGGAATGCCCTGCTACTGAGTATGGGTGGACCTACTTGCTGTAGGTTTTATCAGGATAGTTTAGGTCATTGCACTTATAGCTATGCTAATGCTATACTGTGGGCAAGAGCTGGTTAAGGGAAATTGGTCTGAAAATAAAACTTGTGTTACAAAGCCAGTAGTGAAGTGCAGCCTGGTTTCAGTTGACCTGCTGCAAGATTTCCGCAGTGACTTTTGTAGCAGGGATGGTTCCTGACCTGTTTTGCTGTCCAGCCTTGGGGATTAATTCTGTATTCATTTGGACTCCAGATGTTCATTGACTGTCAAGGGGATTTGAGGTGTTCAGTGGAATGCAGAATGAGGTTCTTAATTTGCTTATAGCAGAAAAACTGCAGAAATGAATGTGTCATTTAAAATGAGTTGAAGCTTCGAAAATCCTTTCTCTTTGTGTGACTAGCTCTTCTGCTTGGATTGTAATGTTAGCCTTAAAGACTTGTACTTTTCTTGCAGGACTGTCTCTGGTTAAAGATAGTCTGAAAAATAAAACAGCCTTTGGGAGCACTGAAAAACTGCATAGCCAGCAAGAAAAAAGTAAAAAAAGAAAACGGCAGGCCCTTACATAAGGCAGCCTCTCTCCTCGCAGTGGGTGAATTACGTCAGTGTGCGCGTTGCACGTGCGCTGCTCCGGCCAGCGCAGCGCCTGAAGGACTGTTTTATTTTGGGTTATTACTTGGGCAGCAGATGGTCCTATCGCCATGTAAATGAGAAATCTTTTTGTTTGTTTGCTTTGGTTTAGCACTGTAGGACAAGAAGAGAATACCAGCTCAGTCCACGGTGCAATTTCAGCTGCAAGATGTTATCACCATTAACTTTAAAATCCAGACCAGTGTTCTTTTTCTTATCCTTCTATCATTAGTAGCTGAAATTCTAGTCAAAATGTTGAAACAACAAAACTGTCATCAGGTTTCCACAACAACTTCCTGTGCTACCTGTTTTAGCTCCAAAGTGCTAGTATTTTGGGGGATGTGTCCTATCATATGTTGACAACGTCTCTCTTTGTAGACTACCAGCTACAAGTTATATAGTTATAAGTAAAAAAAAAAAAAAAAAAAAA